>NC_047667.1:8579662-8847162 GCF_011762505.2 Arvicanthis niloticus
CCCAGAGCCTTCCATATGCCAGGCAAGTGCTCTACCACGGATCCTCCCACATAGCCCCCATCCTTTTAAACAGGGTGGTTATGAGAGAGCAAAAGCCCTGAAGAGAGGTATGAATAGTTTGGCTGTCTGAGGGGAAAGCATTCCAGACAATGGGAATGTCCCTGCAAAGGCCCCAGGGCAGCATGTGCTGGCCATTTACTTGGCATAGTAAGGAGAGCCTACAGATGAAATGAAGTGATAAGGTGAGCAGAGGCGAGAAGGTCAAAGATCCCAGTGAGGGATGTTCACTAACACTAAGCAGGAAACAGTGTTTGAGGGAGGCTCTGCCAGGGAAGAATGGTGACAGGGTGGGGGAGGGGAACAGTGGGTCGAGATAAGGACAGGAAGTGGGATAGAGTTCTGGAAACCAACTCCCCCCCTGTAAGTGTAGAAGCCCCATCCCATCACTTTGGATTGAAGACCTTCATTTCCATGTTCGTGACAGTACCACGGAGATGCGGGCTTGTGAATCTATATTAGGGACCTGAGTACAGAATGGAGGCTGGCGGTGGAGTGGTGATGCAAAGGGTTCTGGAGTTGGGATGGAGATTTCCTGAGGCTGGGATTCAGAATGGGATAGGAGGTTGTGTGTGTGTGTGTGTGTGTGTGTGTGTGTGTGTGTGTGTGTGTGTGTGAGAGAGAGAGAGAGAGAGAGAGAGAGAGAGAGAGAGAGAGAGAGAGAGAGGAGAGAGAGAAACAGAGACAGAGACAGAGTCAGACAGAGAAAGACAGAGGCAGGCAGAGAGAAGCAGAGACACACAGACAGAGAAGAGGAGCTAGAAAGGGAGGAGGCGCTAAGATGAGATGGTGGTGGAAGAGGAGGAAGAGGATGGGAAGAGGAGATGAAGGCTTGTGTCCCACAAGATCAGCCTCTCTGGCTATTGTCTCTAGCCCTTCCAGGGAAGTTCCTACCTTGGGCTCCAGTCTGAGCCATCTGTCCCTGCTCTCCTCTTGTCTCAGGCCTCACATTCAGACTCTACCATCAGATGTTGGGTTTCCTCAAGGCTCTGGAGCATGCCCTGTTTTCTTTGAGGATCTACACAGCCAAGTGACATCCATGGTTCCAGGCATTCTACATGGTACTATGGACAGTGTGACCCGTGACATGATTTCCTGCCGTGATGGACTGTACCCTCAAACTAAGAGCCAAACAAACCTTTCTCTAAGCTGGTTCTCGTCAGGTGATTTGTCACAGCGTATTAATGGACAGTGAGACAGGAACCAACACACTCCCTGACCACCTCCACCCTGACTCTACTACAGAAGCCATCACTGCATCCTGCTGGGTTCACCCTGAGTAAACTCTTCAGCCTATCACCACTGTCCATTTCTGAGGCCCTGAAGTGGACTGTGATGGGCTGTGGGGTGGCTGGGAACAGCCTTTTATGTCTGGTTCCTTTCTGAAGTTGGTTGGAGCTTCCCAGTATGTGGGCCTTGTTTGCAAATCCTTTCTAATGTCAGAAGACACGGTGGGGAAGGCTGAACTTCCTCTAGTCTCTAAAGCCTCACATTAATGGGCTATGACTCTCTCCTCAGCCCTTCCCCTGTCTCCCTGAGACCATGCTAGCTTTCTTCAGTGACTCGCTTCTACTGTGCTCCCTCTCTGCTGCCTCAGGACCTTCACACATGCTCTTCCTAGAGTGCCCTTCCCCACCATTTCTGTGTGCCCATTCTTCAGGCTCAGTCACAGAGTCCTTAAAGACCACTTTCTCACAGTCCCGATGTGGTCAAGTCTGCTTGGGACATCACCACACAACTCACATAAGTCCTGGGGTTAGACCCTTAGAAGATCTTGACAACCCTGTATGTCTTCAGTTCTCTGACATCACCATAAGAAGAATCTTGTCCAGGTCCCTGTTGCCCCTTGGTGACCACACACAGAACAGGACCATTGAGCCCAGCCTGGAGGCTCTGCTGTTTGGTGAGGACAGATGTCCATTGTTTTTCACTGTGAATTTGGGATGGGTTGACAGCAGCTTTCTATGGCAGGAGATGACCTGTTTGGTAATGTGTCATTCTTGGTTCAGTGTCTGTGACCTGGAAGCATTCGTGATGGTTCCTTCCTCACAAATGCAATGGTGCTATAGAGGTGCCGGCCTTTCCTTTCCCCAAACATCATTCCAGGCAAAGATGCCCACTGAGATAGGACACAGATGAACAGATGGATGGAAAGATGAGACAGACAGAGAGATGAAGACATGCTTAAATATGAGAGAGGTGAACAGATGAATGGACAAGTGAGTGATGGGCGGATACAAGTGCGGAGGGAGGTAGATAGTGAGTGGGTGTACGGATAAACAGAGAGATGAACAAACAGATGACTGGTAAGTGGATAGAGCTGAGGAATGAACCCAGAGCTTTTTGCACTAGCCTGGCAAGTCGTATGATAGCTATTAGTACAAGCAGCCTGGCACTGATCTACCTCCCGGACCTCATGCCTAACTTTCGACATTGCTACATGATCTTGTCATCTACAAAGTTCACACTCAAGAAACACACACACACACACACACACACACACACACACACACACACACACACACACCTCCTAATGCCTTAAGTAAATTTACGATTGTGTGTTGGGCTGCATCATAGCTATCCCGGAATGCATGCAGATCACAGGCTGGCCAAGCCTTTCAGAACAGTCATTTCAGTCTCTGGTGATATCGGCTGGCTGCCCCCTGTCCCATGTCACCGATCTGCAATTTACCATCTCCGATTCTGCTGTCTTGACGATGGCCACTTTATAGGAAGTCTTAAAGCTGCATGTTTAAGGCTCTGGCCCGCTCTCTGTGCGTGTCTTAATTGAAGCTTTTAGGCTGTTTTGTTTTATGTAGTTATCAATGGGCCCGAGTTTAGTGCCGTCTGCTGTTGTCCTTAATTTATTTCCTCTTTTCTGTTTTGGATTATTTGTTCCCCATTTCCTCCCTTCTTCGGGCTATTTGCAGATTTTATTTTTATTTTGAGGTTAGGGTTTCATGGAGACTGGCTGGTCTCAGACCCATTCTGTAGCCGGTGATGACCTTGACCCTCCTGCATCCTGTGTGTCGGGGTTATGGATGAGTGCCACCATGCCAATTTCATTTGACGACTTTAAGTATTTCAACGACCTATTATGTTCTTGCCCGGAATCCTCAGAATAGTCACGGCCCTCCCTAATTGTACAAGGCATCATTACAATCTCCTTACTGGGCTTCTCAGTCTGAAAAAAATTAGTATTTTACCATTTCAAGGACAATGTGACCACCTAACCTCATATGGGTCACTGACCTGGCTCTGTCTATGTGATTTTTGCCTTATGACATCTATAAGCATTGAGAACCTGGTTGGGCAGAGTTGCACTGGGTGTGTTTGTACATGTATGTATGAGTTTGTATGTGTATTCGCATATGTATGTAACTGTGTTTGTGTATGTATGTGTGTATATATGTGTGTTTGTATATGTGTGTATGTGTATGTATGTGTTTGTGTATGTATGTGTTTATATATGTATGTATATATGTGTATGTATACTTGTGTATGTATATATGTATGTGTTTTTATGTATATGGGTATAAATGTTTGTATATGTGTGTGAATTTGTGTATATGTGTGTGTGTGTGTGTGTTTGGCTATTTCTGCCTTCTAGGCTTAGAATAAACTGAGATAAACCCACAGGTTAGAAGAAGGTTCCTACATCAGTTAGTCTTGTAGCCCTGACTAGCCTGGAACACACTATGCAGGCCACATACCCCTGAAACTATGGTTGATGCCCTGCCTCTGCCTCCTGAGTGACGGAATTACAGGCGTGCATTGCCACACCCTGTTCATGCTAGTGAATGTGATAGTTATTAGTACTGTCGACTTGACAGAATCCACACTCAGTTAGAAGACACACCTCTGGGCGTGCCTGGGAGTGTCCAGATTAGGTTAATTGAGGTGGAAAGATGCACCA
Source organism: Arvicanthis niloticus (assembly GCF_011762505.2). NCBI lineage: Eukaryota > Metazoa > Chordata > Mammalia > Rodentia > Muridae > Arvicanthis > Arvicanthis niloticus. Next base: position 8,583,636 of record NC_047667.1, read on the forward strand.
GAAATATGGATAGGATCACTCAGTGGGCTGGAGCCCTCACTGAAGAAAAAGGAGAATTGAGCCTTCATCTCTCTCGGCTTCCTGACACTGGACGTGATGTACCAGCTTCTGCTTCTGCCTCTAGCCAGGAGCCCAAATAAACCCTTCCTTTCCTGAGCTGCTTTTATTGGGTAGATTGTCACTGCAGTGAACAAAGTCACTAATGCTGTGGGTCTTATCAGGAGAAAGGTGGGAGAACACGGAGGGGTGGGTTGTTCCGATACAGGGCTGCTCTCTGTGGAGGTATGTTTCCCAGGCAATTGCTTTCAGGCTCAGTTCTGAAAGCTCAGCTCAGTATTATTTGCTTCTGGTTCCTGGTCCAGTCCTGAAGTGGCCTCTCATGTTCTCTCTTGTCCTGTTATAATGTCCTTGCCATTAGATGTCCTCAGGAGAGAAGTCCAGGAGCGGAGACGACCTGTCTTCCACGGTCACCCAGGTGATTCTACCCCCCACCCCCCGACACTTCTGAGCCACATCAGAGCTTCCTGCTGGTCACTGCTTTTATTTGGCAGCACTCACTAGGCTGAGGTTCACATATTTAGAATGCCCAATGAATGAGAGATGGCTATTCTTACATAAACGACACCTAGACTTGGAAATGAAAAATATGGAAATCCACCGATGGTTGTAAAAAGCAAGAAAAATAGTGTCCTGTGTGGAGAGATGCTTGATGAAGACTTGCCTACATGCTAAGGATGTAGCATTGGGCAGACTTCTTGCTTAGCATTCAGGAAACCATGGGTTTGATCCCTGGCATCACACAAACTGAGCTTGGTGGCACCTGCCTGTAAACCCAGCCCTCAGGATGTGAAGGGAGGAGGATGGGAAATCCAAAACTCTCCTCAGCTAGTAAATTTGACGCCATCTTGGGCTCCATGAGACTCTGGGTGTTTTTTGTTTGTTTTCTTTTGCTTTGTCTGCTTGTTTTTTGCTTTTTGTCTTTTTGTTTTTTGTTAAAGATGTCCTGAAGGATGCCTAGAGACCTTCGAAGCATAGTCTATAGCAGGCTGATATGGAACACCAGCAAGCAAATAGAGCTGTAGAGAGAGACCACCAAAGGAAATGTGGTATGGCTTTTGAGATAGGGTGACCCAGTGTGTGGGAAACCAAAGTGATGTTTGAGAGACAGCCATGGTCAGTGACTGCCAGTGTGGCCTGAAAGGCTCCAAGGTCATTGGAAGATGAAGACCCTTTTTTTTTTTTGGTTTTTTGAGACAGGGTTTCTCTGTGTAGCCCTGGCTGTTCTGGAGCTCACTCTGTAGACCAGGCTGGCCTTGAACTCAAAAATCCGCCTGCCTCTGCCTCCCAAGTGCTGGGATTAAAGGTGTGCGCCACCACCGCCCGGCGAAGATGGAGACCCTTAGTCTCAGGACTGGGAAGAAGGTTATCAGGAAATGCTTGCCTGTGAATTCTAGGAATCAAGTTCCTACCAAAAATTGCACATTAAAAAACGAGGCAGACATGGTGGCACATGCCTTTAATTCCAGCACTCAGAAGGCACACCACAGAGCTTCAGGCCAGCCTGGTCTACAGAGTGAGTTCCAGGACAACCAGGCTACGTAGAGAAACCCTGTCTTCAAACAAAATTAGCTAGCCAGCCAGCCAGCCAGCCAACCAACCAACCAACCCAAACAGAAGTTAAAATAAATAAAAATAAAAAGCTGGGTGTAATGGCCTGTGCTAATGTCAGCACTGTTGAGGACGAGACAGGTGGACCCTGGCCTTGGGGATTTGAACCAACCAAGCCATATTCTCTCCTTCTGAGGCTAAAGTTACCCAATCATTGCTCGGGGCTGACTGTAACTTTGCTGACCCAAGGTTCACCCTGTCTACCTGCCAGAAGGCTTTCCTAGGCTCAGAGTTCTCGTCATCTCTCCTGGCCCTTCACCCAAAGCTGGTAATTATGCACCCTGGGCTTCCCTTGCCGGCCTGACACTCTTTTGGCAACTTTGGGCATCTACCTCCTTTTCCACCTTCACTCCCTCAGATGACTAATCTCAAGGTCAGCCTGCTGTGTTCTAAGATCCTCAGGAAACAAGCCTGTGGGCTTGTCAGTGAAGGGTTATATAGATTGGATAAACCGAGCTGGGAAGACCTACCTCATCCATGGGCAGCGCCATCGTACCAGATGGGATCCTGGACTGAATCAAAGACAGAAAGCTGACTGTCAGCATCGTCTTCCCCTGCTTCCTGACTGTGGATGCCGTGTGGCCATCCACGTTACGCTGCTGCTGCTATGCATTTCCCACCAGGACAGACTGAATGTACCCTTGAATTCTGACCCAAAGTAAACCCTTCTCCTCTTAAATTATTTACTCTTCTATTTGATTACAGTGTAAAGAAGTAACCAAAACACCCCCAACTCAAAATGGGCATCACCACAGAAACCACAGGCTGTGTCTGGGTCTGGCACACTGGGGCCTCAGCTACACGACTCAGATGGGCTAAGCTCACTCGTACCCCAGTCTTCGCAAACTGTCAAGAGCTGTCTGCACCCCGCCCCAAAGTGACAGAAGGCAAACAGCCAGCAAATGATTCTGAATTAAGTCTGTCTGGGTTAAGGTGGGGTAGTCAGTTTTGACACAGTTATGAAAAAAATACAGCCTAATTTTTGTTCAAATGCACCAAATTTACTGCCTGGATTTTCATTAACTACTGTCAAGGGAAAAGCAGACCGACAAGATAAATTATGAAAAAATTATTTTTAATGTACAAAAAAAAGACGTATTTACAAGTTGAGCATGTCATCTCAATTTATAGCATGTAGAAAAAGCTAAAAACGTTTGGCAATATAAATTTGGCTGGACGGTTCACCCACAGTATATTCAGGTGTGACAATGTCTACAGAAAATAGATACAGATGGACAATGGGAAGTCAGGGTCTGTGTCATGCAATGGGCTCACACCACGAGAGCCAGAGACCTGTGGGCATGGTCCAGAGCTGGCATTTGGAGTTAGTCCTGTCTCTGGATTGTAAACAGAGAAGTTTGCTGCCCTGGGACACAGAGGGTTTAGATACTGTTAAGAAGTTCCTCACTGCAACCAAGGTCATGACCAGAAGGAAGCTCTGAGTGGTGAGGTTTGGTTTGGCAAAGTTTCTATTAACTCAAAGGGACAGGTTTGGGATGTGTACATGTGTGTGGTCGGAAGAGGCATGGGTTCACCCTGCAGTGCACTCCGGACTGATTCTTTTTGGAGTCAGTTTCCACGTGCCATCTCTTATCTGGGGCCAGGCCATACTGAACAAGCAAATTCAGTTAATGGTTCCTCAAAGTCCAAGAATCAATCCCTTCCTTTCCGTCCAACCACAAACACCACGCATGTCATCATAGGTCCACACCAAATAACCTGGAGAGGAGGGTAGAGGTCAGGGGACCAGAAAGGCTGCTCCGGGTGGTTCGGTGTTGACTGCTGGCCACCAGCACGGTGTGGAGGAGGCCTAGAATCTCCCACAGGAGAGTGGTCAGACAGTGCACTGGAGAAACAGGAGCGGGTAAACATGTGACTTCCTTTTTCTGGGGAAAGCCTCTTTCGCCCTGAGGCCCTGTCCATTCCTAGTCCACAGCAACCCAAGGTGTGTGGACACAAGTCTTCTTCCCAGGAGGGGCTTCACTGTACACTTCAGAACACTGTAAACAGGCCAGGAGAGCCCCTCCATAGTAAAATACATGTTTTATTAATTCTTCTCCACTCAGGAAATTTGCTAGTCCCACTCTGCCTAAGGGAATGGAGATGCTACCCCAGGAGTATCCCAAGGGATGCAACTTTCTCCTCTGTGTCGAGCAACCTTGGCAAGCTTCGTGGAAGAATCCAGGAGAAGCAGTAATCCCTTTTCCTTGCAGGTGGTAGAATGGCAAACTCATCTTCTCAGAGCAGAGAGTATCCAGCGTGGTCTAAGATTCAAACCCAAAGTGGCTCCCCTCCCCTCTCTGGGCATGTACTTAGAAAGCCCTTGGCCAAAGTACTCTCTCATTAGCTGAATGACAGAGGCAAAGAAGCCAGAATCTAGTAATCTCATAAACACCAAAGGCTGGCAAGCATTGTGTAAACGAGTTTCTTTCTGAATAAGACTTTGAGTGTCCCCAAAAATAGGCCAAACGGCAGAGAGGATGCCCCTAAATCTTTTCTTAAAAATACTTGCAAGTCTGAGCTAGCCATTGCCCAACCCCTCAGGCCTAATGAACACCTTTGGAAAAAAACAGATTAGACCCTTATATTCCAAGAAGGTAATGTTGCTCAGGTCTACTGTGCCAGGGGCCGGGGTCTCTAGGTCATCATATTTAAAAACTTGTTCTCCTCAGCCAGGCTGGTGAGCATGGAGCTCATGTCCCCCACAGCCATGTTGCTGATGCCCGAGGGGATGGAGGGCAGTGTCAAGGAATTCCGGGGTGTGGTGAGGCGTGAGGAATTCTGGGAGAGATTGTGGAGAAGGGTTGGGCTCAGTGCACCAGAGAACAAACTCGAGTGATCACCATCGTCCATGATGGCGTCAAAGTCAATCTGGGGGGGCTCCAGGAGCTGGGAGTCCACGGTACTGGACACCTGGTTGACTCCTGGTGAAGGCAGAGGCTCAGGCTGGATATTGTCTGAGCAAGCTCGTGGTTGTGGCGGCTGGGGCTGCATGGCTGGGCAGCCTCCGTTCTGTTCATACATGTGGATCTGGCCATAGTAGTATAGCGTGTTCTGGTCCTGTGACCGCCCTGTGTCCTGAGATGGCTGAGGAGCTAGGGACACCATGGGCCCCGCTGTTCCCTTGGGCATAGCTTCTGCTGTCTCTTGGTTGGCTGATGTGACCATGGTTTGGCCAACGGTCCTGGCATACAACTGCTGCTGCCCAGAACGTGCTCCACGGTGACGGCTAGCCGTGTTGGGTTCGAGGGGTGGACGAGGCTGCATGAGACCAAAGCCCGTGTTCTGCTGGGACTCCATGAAGCTAGGCTGATGGGATGACAGAAGGTTGGAGCCCTGTTGGTAGCTGTCCTGCTGGGGATAGCTAAGGACTGGGTGAGGTTGGGATACCGCAGCCAGGGATGAATTGGGAATCCCAAGCTCTCGTTGATGGCCACTCATGATGGTGGCATTGGGGACAACTTCCATTTGCGGAGAGAGTCCCAGGTGGCTGGGCTTGGCTGCCATATTGCTGCAGGAGGGGGAAAACTGGTTCAGAGACCCATTGACAATGTTTGGGCTCAGCTGGGGGTGGGCTTGGCTGTAGCTGGCCTGAGGGCTGATGGCTGCAGCCACACCCAGGCACTGACCACTTGCAGTTGGCTGTTGAGGCTGTTGTGTGTAGTTCCCTCTTGATGTGGAGGGGGCTCCTCGAAGCTGTAGGTGTGGCTGGGTGCTGTCGAGACCTCCGGAGCTGCTCTGCAGGGATTGTGGACTATATCCTGGGTACTGGCCAAAGGCTGGCTTCTGCTGAACCACAGCCAGGTTGCTCTGAGGAAAAGGAGGTGGCTTCACCTGGGTGGGCAAGGCATCCACAGTGCCAGAACTCACCTCGTTCCACTGCACAGGCATGTTGCTCTTGTTGAGGGTGGAGGAGGGGCTGTAGCTCAGCTGGCAGCCCCCTAGTCCAGAAGGGCCCACGTTGGAGTCGGCAGCTGCTACCCTACGGTGGCCTTGAAGCCCAGGACTGGGCAGTTTACAGTTCTCAGGGAAGCCGGTACCTTCTGTGGGATACACGTGCCTCGTGCTGTTATCCAAGGTACCACCGGTGTGAGCCTTGATGTACTGTACCACATCATCAGGCAGCACCAGCTCATCCTCCACCAGCCCCAGGTCGGACTCCAGCCCTGTACCATCTACCCCGGCAGCCATGGCCTCCATCACCACGTTCTCATTGATGCTGGGGGGTCTGGGAGAGTAGGCGCCGCGGGTCAGGTTGCCATCTACGCCGGGATGGCTCTGTACATGCAGGCCACGCCGATCAGTGCAGGATGGCAGTGAACCTGGATTCATGTTGTGGGTACTGTGGAAACGTTGTACTCGGGGCAGAATAAGGGGGTCTGGGCGCCGCACAGGGTCGCTGGCCCGCCGCGTGCTGCTGTTCGGCCCCTCGTGGGGGAAGGCAGGAGCCGCACCTACATAGCCATGGCCGTGACCATGGCTGTAGGTAGGCCCATCGCTGCCACGCCGTGGCCCCAGAGGATGTGGGCAGGTGCCGGGCAGTGCACGCTCAGGAGCATCCAGTAATGCCAGGCGGGTACGAAGGCTTACACGATCGAGGCCCGGCAGTGGTGTGGGTGGCGGTCCACCTGTGGCCGCCGCGTACTTGGCACGCAGGCTGTACTGCTGCGCAGGCGTGAGGTTGAGCAGCCCTGGGCCACTGCACTGGCTGGCCTCACTGGAGCGCCGGGAGGCATCTGTGGAGATGGGGTCATAGGAGTCCGCTGAGCTGGCATTGTGCTGGCGTACACCACCAAGAGGCGAAGCCTCGCTGGAGCGACGGCTGGAGAAGTATGGGGAGATGCCAGAGGAGCGGCGGCTCACGGTGTAGGCCGAGCTCATGGTGCTGGTGGAGCTGTCTCTTCGTTCCTGCAGCTGGCTCAGCATCGTCACTTCGGTCAGCTCTGGAAGCCGCTGGCTGGGCAGCAGTCCCGCTGGTCCACCGCTCCCAGTATTGTTGAAGTTTTCCAGGACAGAACCTAAGGAAAAACGAGGGGTCACATGAGGCCAAGGGCTGTGCTCCGCAGGGCACAGACTCCCTCGGCTGTTTCCCAAAACTAAAAGATCACCTACACTTTGTCTAGTAGAGGTAGTAGAACTAGTAACCAGTTCCTCTACCCACCCTGTCGTTCAGTACATCAGTAACCCAGCTCTGTGGTGCTTGGTGCTCTGGGGCTTGCTCTGCATGTGAATTTGAGCCTGGGTCCTTTGGGATGGCAGGTATACTGCCTCCCTTTCCTTGAGCCTTTGCCTTGATGCCTAAAGGCTGAGTTGCTAGGTACGGAAGGAGCCGCATCCTTTGTTTAGAGGTTGACAGTACCACGCTTCATGAAGAACAGCATGCATGTTGGAGTTGCACAGACCTGAGCTAAGTCTGACTTACTGCTGGGGTTTGGGTGGGTACCTTCACCTCTCTGAGCCTGTTTCCTTTCCATGCAGCACAAGGTAGGGCCAGCAGAGCGCCTCCACATTGGCAGCTTGCCCCTGCACTGAGCTTCACCCTCTCCAAACAAAAGAACCTGGTCACTTTGACCTCTAGTTCCATACCAACCCTTAGGAACCGTTAGAGGCCAGGCATACAACCTACAACCAAGGAACTAGCTTTATCCAGCTTCAACTTGTTTGCGGTGCATTTCAGTAAGGTAAACTATATCCTTTATACTTTTAGGGGGACTCCCCCATTTATCATTATACTTGTATACGATATATACATGGGTATATGGTATTGGGTATGCATATGGTTTAAGTGAGGGCAAGCTTAGGTAACCTAAGCCTGTCAGTCAAACACAAAAGACTATCCACACCTGCCCCTACCAACCTGCTACTCTTCTTCCTAGAGGAAGCCCAGGGCAATGCCCAGGAACTCTTGAACTTGTAAACTGGCATATACTCATGCTTCGTTTGATTCTGAATAAAACTTTTCTGTTTTGTTTTGCTATTTCTGTGGGTATCTTCAGTTCTTTGATTGAAGAAGACACCAAGAACCTGGAACCATCTGATCTGCCCTACTGTGGGCAGCCAGTCAGACGGCATAGTGCCTGGAGGAACTAGCCCCAGGCTCTCTCTCACCCAGCCTGTTATGCCTCACTCACCATTTGCTGGAAGGGGAGGCAGCTTGGTGTTGCGGGTGTGTGGAGCTGGGCCGGCCCACGAGCAGGAATCCTTTAGAGACTTGAGCTTCTCTCTCTTCAGCTGCTCAAAGCGATGCATGGTGGTCAAGTGTTTGCGCAGCTGCAGGCCACCAGTGGAGGGTGCAGCCAGGGCTGAGGTGTCAGCTCCTGGAGATGGGTCATCCAGTGCTGTCAGGTCTCCCAGACTCCCGGGCCCTGTCCCCGGCATCTCCACGCCACTGTCATTGTTGGGGGCACTGCCCAGGGGTGAGGGCTCGCTGCTGCAGGATGACTGGGCCCCGGGGCTGGACTGACACAGCTGTAGGGACAAGGTAGAAGACACAGACAGGCTCAGAGGGCGTGAGAAGTCACCTGGTCCTGTGAACCATCCCTCATTCACAGCATGCTCTACATGCTTGGGCAGGGACATGAGGAAGCAGGAAACTACTTTAAAGAGGCACTTGCAACCCATCCTTTGTGTGCCTGCATAAGATGATTAAGTCTAACTGTGGCCCTTTTCCCCAACTGTGAGCCTGACCCAGACTGCCTTCCATGTAGCAGCATGTGGCAGAACCTGTCGTCTTGTAGGCAGAGGGTGACTAAGCTCATCCAGGAAGAAGGCATTCAACGCGGCACTGCTGGCGTGCCCAGTGGACTGAAGGATAACAGAAGTCTGGTGACTTGTTGGACAGCTGCCTTCTACTGCACAGGGTGCTCCTGACAGGCCAGGGGCAGGTGCTCAGGGAGGGAAAAGTGGTGGGAGCAGGGAGTTCTGGGGTGTGGCTATTGCTTGCATGGCCATTCCAAACTTAGCTTTACATATCAACTTGATACAAGCTAGAATTGCCTGGGAGGAGATTCTTAATAAGGAATCTGTGTGTGTGTGTGGGTGTGTGTGTGTGTGTGGGTTGTCTTAATTATTAACTGAATGTGGGAAGACCTATGCTGAGTGTAGGTGGCTGCGGGCTGTGTGTCCTGGACTGTCTAAAAGTGACACTGAGTGACACAGCAGGCAACGACACGTACACTCTCTTTGCTGTGGACTGCGGGTGTGACGTGCCTAGCAGCCACAGTGCCTGCCTTGATGCCCTCAAAAATGGTGGGTGGGAATGTGGAACTGTAACTCGAATCCTCACCTCACATTTGCCCAGCTGTGCTTTTTCTCAGGGTTTTTGTCACGGCAGTGGAAGTGAAACTAGAATACTTGGCTTTCCCTCTCCCTCTGGGCTGGGCTGGGGCAGGCAGATAAACAAGGACACACCACAGAACTCTACAACATCCAGTGCTGCCTGAGGCTGGGCTGGGAAGCAAACTCTGGATGCAGTAGTTCGAGGCTCATCTTTGAGTCAGATGAACTCCCTCCCTGTCTCTGCCTCTTCCTTGGGAAGACGGCAATAGTCCTACACGCTGAGCTTAGCGGACATGGTCCCCACAAGCAGGAAACTCCAGTCCTCACCATGGTGCCCTTCCCAATTCTTTGCTCCGTCTAGTCTAGACTCACCCCTGCTGTCCCTTGATCTCCACACCTCACCCCTACCCTCCGTTGCTCCCCATACCCGCCAGCCTCAGTCTGGCTGCCTACCTCTACGTATTCCCACGGTGCCACCCAATATCAGTCTCTCCAAAAGCCAGCTCAACCTCTGTTCATCCAGGAGCAGTGGAACAGCACCCAGCCCACCCTCGCTCCCTGAGTGTCCCAACCCGACCCCATTCCTCTGCTCACCTCAGTAGCGTCTATCCTTAGGGGAGGTACAGTTGGGAAAAAGAGGTGGAGACAAAGAACAGGTGGTTAGAACAGAAGGAGCACAGGCTAGAGCAGGGAGGACACAGACAGGGACAGAGGGCTGGGGACCCACGGTGGCCCCTGGGTACTGGAGGAGAGGCAAATGTGTCCTGTGCAGATTGGCATGGAGGAAGGGCGTCTCCCAGCCCCGGCCTCAGTTGCCCAGCAGAAGCTGGGTCAGAGAAGGCGAAGGAAACGACACAGGATTCATGAGTGTATACAAGGTGATAAACGAGGAGAGCTCAGCTGTAGCGAGATGGGCATCGCTTCGTCCTGAGAAGGGGGTGCTCTAGCAGGACCCTCAAGAGGAGGCTGGGCTTCTGGGCCTCGTGCAGCAACTGAGCCCTGCCAGCTGGGCACCCAGCTCTGTCTTACCCCGGAGCTCTCTCTCTTGATGGCTTTAGTATGTAGACAGTCCTCCACAGTGTGGCTGGTGCTACTGGCCTCCACACTCTCCTCAGGTCCCCGGCCACCTGGCTCGGCGCTGGCCTCATTGTCCCCATTCTCCTTGAGCAGTGGAGCACGGACGTGTACATCATTACGCTGTTTCTTGGTGACATGGGCATCTGGCCCATGGACTGTCTTCACATGCTTGCGGAGTGAGCTGGGGTCTGTGTACCTCTTGGTGCAGCCCGGGATCTTGCAGATGTAGGGTTTCTAGGAAGAAAACCAGGCCTGGGTTATGAACGGGGACCCAAGGACAAACTCTGAATGGGTGCTTATAGCTGTTCTGAAGCTATTCCATGTTCCCTGCCCAGCCATGAAGTGAGTGCACCAGGTCAAGTCCGTAGGAGCCTGGGCTTTCCATCTATCTGCCTTGTATACTACCCTTGCATGCAGAGGGGTACGGTGTCAAAAAGAACTGCTGTCAAAAGAAGCTGGTGACACGGATCAGAAAGAGGACCCACATGCTCCCCCAGAAACCAAGACAGGGATGTCAGCCTCATTAGACTTTTGTAGACAGTCCTTGGCAATCCATTAGTCTCTAGCAGATAGGACTAAAGAAACTTTTAGTTACCTGGCCACTGAGGGCACACCTGAGTATCTGAACATCTTGTCCTAGGCTTGTACACACTCAAATCTACAGACACAAACCACCACCTTAATGTACCTAACCCTGCACATATCTTCCCATACATATAACATACATACACACATGCATATACCTACAAACACACACTTGGCCCCACATACACTCCATATATGCGCCCCACCACACACATACAAATGTACTACATGTAAATACCTTCATACATGTATACATGGTTCTATATTTACATGAGCATAAAGTACTTACACATATGAACACCTTTCATCTGCAGACATATGCAACACACACACACACCCCAATCTTCTAATCCATGCATATATAAATATGTAACATACCTTACTCCCACATCTATACATGTGCATACAGATACACAAGTCTCCACATCACCTATCTCCATAAGTACATACATACATACATACATACATACATACATACATACATATTGATACTCCTCCCCAAGGATGGCTTCAGTCTGGAGAGACCAAGACCGCAAGGTGACCAGAGGCCTTTGGGACTGCCTCTCACTTCTAACATGCACTGAGGTGAGGTCACTTTTGGACCCACAGTGCATCTAAGCTATTAGAAACATTCTTTCTCCCAGGGCTGCTGCAGATATGGATCAGTGGTTTAGAGCACTTATTATTCTTACAGAGGACCTGGGTTCAATCCCAAGTACCTATATGGTAGCTCACAGCCACCTGTAACTTCAGTTCCAGGGATCTGACCTTCCTCTTCTGGCTGGGCACATGCGTAATGCAATGTGTGTGTGTGTGTGTGTGTGTGTGTGTGTGCGCGCGTGAGAGAGAGAAATACATAAATTTACATATATATATGAAATGTTCTCTCTTTGGTCTGTCTGAACCACAGAAATTGTATAGCTGAGCATGGACTGGGGAGTCATGTTGAGTTTCCTCTCTCTTGGGCCTGTCTAGGGGTCCCACTTGCTCTGGACAGACAGTTGATGGCCTAGAGGAGCCCAGGGAGCACTAGCCTCTGCAGCAGGAGCCGCCTGCTGCATATGCCAAGTCCTGATAACACTAGGGTAGCTATTCTGTAGGAGCACACTGACTTGTGGGTAAAACAATGGCCTAGGCTGTTTCACAGCTTCAGGGTGGCCAGAAGGTCTGCCTCTAGGTCTGTGACACCACCTAAGAGATTGTCACCTCTGAGTGTCAGTTTCCTTATCTGCAGTAGAATCCATTCAGTGGCCAGAGAAGCAGGTGGGGAAGGGGCACCTGGCATGTGGCTTGTGCTGGTTATCTTTATTGTATTGTCTCAATTAAGCTGATTGATATCGGAAGACACAGCCCACTGTGGGCAGACTGTTCCCTAGGCAGGAGGCTGTGAACTGTAAGAAAGGAGGGACGGAACTGAGAACAAGCAATCAAGTAAGTAAGCATGCATGCATTCATTTTGCTCTTGATGAATATGGTTATGAATATCACCTGACTTCCCCACAACAGACCATATCCTGGAATTTTAAGTTGATTTGAGTCCCTTTCTCTCCACGTTGCTTTTTGTCAGGGTATTTTACCCCAGCAATAGAACACAGTTTCCACTAGTCAAGGGCAATGCATTTACCCGCGGCAGGGCCTCAGAATGCATTTCTGAGCCCAGCCATGCGTACCTCATTGGAGTGGGTGCGGTTTTGGTGCTTGGCACGGTCCGAGGCATTGGAGAAGGCCTTGTTGCAGCCTTCATGTTCACACACATATGGCTTCTCCCCTGTGTGGGACCGCAGGTGTGTCTTCAGGTTCTCCAGGCGAGAGTAGGCCTTTGAGCAGCCTTCAAACTGGAAAGAGGTGGACTGGTCAGAGAACACACTCCAGATGCACGTCAGGCAGCTAGATGCAGGGGCTCGCCTGACCTCTTTCCCTCTCCCCTCCTATGGCACACATTCCCACTCGTGCACCCCAAAGCATGTGTTTTATTAACGACAGTTACTCTCTATTCTAGAAAAATACTGCAAGGGCTACAGTATAAAACTATAGCTCAGACGTATCAAAGACCTTGGTGGGAGAGCTTTTCTGTGAAATACAGGAGCATGTATGTATGTATGTATGTATGTATGTATGTGTGACATTTACATGAACAAAAGCACACATTTATAAGCTGTTCAATTCTTCACCATTTTTCTTCACTATTTTATATGCCAGGCTGAAGCATATGAACATCTGGATTTCTCCACAGTCTAGCTCTTATTATTAGCTGGCTTTTGTTTTGAAAGATATTTTTAAAAAAATTTTATGTGTACTGGTGCTTAGTTTGTCCGTATGTCTGTACAGTACATGTATGCCTGCTGACCAAAGAGCAAAAACAGGGTGATGAATCCTCTGGTCCTGGAGTTACAGCTGGTTGATGGCAGGAATTGAACCTGGGTCCTTGGGAAGAACAGTGAGCACTCTAAAATGCTGAGTCATTCCTCCAGTTCCTGTTTTGTTTTGTTTTTGAGACAGGATCTCATAGAGCCCAGGCTGGCCTCAAACTCACTGTGTAGCTAAGGATGGCCTTGAACTTCTGACCCTCCTGCCTCCATGTCCTAAGTGCTGGGGTTATAAGCATGCACCACCACACTCAGTGTGTTGCCTGGGGATGGAAGTCAGGGCTCACACATGATGGGCAAGAACTCTTACCAGCTGAGCTATGCTTGTCCCTACTCCTGCCAATCCTTTATAAGAAACAAAGTAGGAGGGCCAGCTAAGTAATGACCCTGTGACCATGGGTTAGGTAATCATTTCTTATATATGACAGCTAAAAATTGGATTTCACTAAATTAAGCTTTTGTGTTTCAAAGGGAATTATCAAGAAAATGAAGACAACACACAGAACTGGAAAAATATTTGCAAACACCGTATGATTGATAATGATCTAGTTACAGAAAGAATTCTTATAACCAAGTAACCAAACGACGAGTACTGATTCCCAAAGAAGATGTACAAACAGGGGCTGGGGAAATAGCTCTGTGGATAAAAGGGCTTGCTGCCAATCCAGATGCCTGGACGTGTCTCTGGGACTCACATGATGGAGGAGAAAAGACTGACAAGCTGTTGACTTCTATGCATGTCTCACACCTTCCCCCTCCTCTGCCTCATAAACAAATGTAATTAAGATGCTTTCAAGTGTACAAATAGCCAGTTCGATATCATTTGTCATTAGAAAGCACTGAGACCATAAGGAAGAATAAGGGGTCAAGGAACACAGGGCCCAGCCGTATCCAAGTGTCTCTGCAAGGGCAGGAGGCTCACCGTGCACTTGTGCGGCTTCTCACCGGTGTGCCTGCGCATGTGGACGACCAGCATGTACTGGGCCTTGAAGGGCTTCTGCTCTCTGGTGCAGGCCTGCCAGCGGCACACGAACTCCTTCTTCTCCCCGTGGATGTGCTCATTGTTGATGTGCTGGGGGCCGGAAGACAAGGCAGGGTGGGGAGGTGAGGAAGTGCCTCTTCCCTGGCGCTCACTCTCTATTCAGCTGGGTCTTCCCTTGTGCAGAGTCCCTCCTCACACACACCACCTCCTGCCCTCAGGAGACCATCCCAACACCTCTCTACCCTGGGACATACGTAGCACCCACCTTGGTGAGGAGCACTGCAAGTAGCTGTGTATCTGTGTGTGTGGGATGGGGTTGTGTGTGCATACATGCGCTTGAGTGTGTGTACACAGCACATACGTGGATGGAGGACCCCAGGACAACTGCTGAGTCCCACATGGCCTTGGTGAGGGTGGAATGACATGGCTCCTCCCCTGGGACAGAGCCAACAGGGCATGGGGGTATAGCTCAATGGTAGAATGCCTGTGTATCACGCCTGAGACCCCGGATCCAACCCCTTCCAAATACTTCTGTGTGATATATGAATGTGTATATGTTTCTATGTGTATGTGCTTGTGGGTACAGGTATGCACAGAGGCCAGAGGTCAACACAGGGTGTCTTCCTATCATTCTCCACCTGGATTTTTGGAGACAGAGTCTCTCAGTGAACCTGGGCTTACTAATGCAGCAAGATCAGCTGGCCAGTGAGAGTCAGGGAGCCTTTGTCTCCATCTCTCTAGTGTTGGGATTAGAGACAATACACCACTGCACTTGGTTGTTTATGTGGCTGTCGGGGATCAGGGTCTTTAGGCTTGTATGACAAGTGCTTGTCTCACTGAGCCATCTCTCTGGCTCCTCCTCTAAGTTTACTGATGATCAAAGGCAGCCCACACACCCCAGTTGAGGCTCAGGGCCTGATCTTTGGGGACATGGTGATTATGGCGGTGTTCCTGAGGTACAAGCACCACATGCTGGCTAAGTGTGCAGTGAAGCAGACATACTGACCCTGTGGCTTCTGATATGTATAAAGGAGGTATCCTATCAGTGGAAGATAGGGCTTCCTCAGCTCTGATTTTGAGGGAGGGTACAGCTAGATCCTGACTCTCAGCTTCCAGCTCTAGGCACAGTGCCAGGCTGACCCTGGGGCTAACAGCCTACATGAGGTGGGTCAGCCAAGGTCACAGCAATGTCACTGCCTGACTTCTGCCTCTTCCTATTTTTACAAGGTACTTCTGGAAAAAACCCTGAACTCATGTGCGGTAGTCTCTCCCGGACAAATACATCTGCAATCTACACTGCTGTCCAGGAGTTGAGTGGCAAGCTCTGGCAGCACCTTGTCCTGGAAGATGAAAGGCCACTGGCCCGATGCCCTGTGCAGCATCCCAGCTGTCAAGCACAGATAACACCACCTTGGGAGCCTGTAAGACAGCAGCCCTTTGAACTTCCAGAAAAATCTTCTCCCATCAGCCTCCCTATCCATTCATAAAGCCTTTCAAATGAGAAAAATGCTTCCTGACTACGCCTTTCATTTTTTTCTTATTGGTTTACTTAGCGACAAATTGTTAATAATGGACGAGGGTCTGGCTTGCCATCCATCTTCCCAGAGAGCAGAGGCAGTGCTAGGCAAAGGCAGGTCTCCTTTGTAAAGCAGCCTGATCTTCCAGGGCCAGGTAGGCGTGATCCCCTAGGGCCACAGAGATATCCCTAAAGCAGTCCTTCTCAGGTCAAGGCAGGAATCTAACGAGGATTCTGTCCACTCGGAATTGAGGCAGAGACCCTCCTTGGCCTGGAACTCCTCAGGCAGGCGAGGCATCTCTTGGCCTCATCGGTGCTGGCATCTGACACCACGCCCAGCCCCTTTGTAAAGGGCTCTTAGGAACAGAAGCCAGACCTTCCAAGCACTTTGTGGACTGAGCAGTCTCCCCAACCATGGAGCACGCCTTTTTACGCTGTCACCTCTGTACTTCTGCTTGAGCCGGGTCCCAGCCCAAGCACTGTCCCCTCTTCTCCAACCTAAGTGCTTGAACCTGCAACGCACAGTTCTGATTGCTACCTTTGCCTATGCTTACTCCAAAGAGGTTGAGAATATAGATTCCAGTTCTAGGATGAACTTCATGTGCACGTGGACTGCAGCTCAGAGCACTCAGTTCTGCTGTGCACCTCCTGTGGGGTGTGTGTGCACGTACGTGCGTGCGTGCGTGCATGCGTGCGTGCGTGTGTTCTTCATTACTCCCTCCCCTTATTCTCAGGCTTCTGTATTTTCTTGGACCTTCCTGATTACTACATATGTGTTTGGGGTGGGGTAAGGGGCCTCCAAGGTACCTCGTCATCATACCGCCCACTTGCTAGGGGTGGGGCTCCCCCTTCAGTCCCTTTGAGGCACAGGCCTTGGAAGGCTCTAGGTCCATTGTGGTTGGGGCTCTGCATCCTGAGGTGGGAGCTGGGGAGAGGCTTACATGCACCAGCTGCTCCTGTGTGTCATATTCCTTGGTGCAGTCTGCCCAGTGGCAGTTGGTCTCGTAGATGACCACCTCGGCCTCCTGCTTACAATCGTCCCTGTCCAGGTCCTCCTTGAGATCAGCCAGCTGCTCCTAGGAGAAGGGAAGACCACATTTATATGAGTCATGACTGGTGACCTGGTCCTGAGGCTAGGGTGAGATTAAACTCAAGGGTTCATGCCAAGAGCCCAAGGCTGGCACAGGCATTCATCCATACAATATATGTACTCATGCATACATACATGCATATACACACAGAGCATGCATACATGTGTACACATACAATATAGGCACGTGGAGTCACACTCAACAGCCTTCGTCCCTTTCCTCAGCTGAGCCTAAGGGAACCCCTTGTTGCAGGCAACTGTCCTGGACCCTTCCTGCTCTCTGGTCATCATGAAAAGATTCTGACCACCACCCCCTGCTCTCCACCCCGAACCCCATTTGCAAGTGGGAGAAAGGAATGTGGTTTGGTTTCTGCTGTGGGTATCTGAAGTGAGCCCCACAATCCCTGGAGATCTGGAGAATCTGGAGATGGAAACATTGTTAAGTGTATGGGGTTTCTGCCTGGACAAAGAAGAACCTCCCAAGTCCTTTTCCTTCTAAATAATTGTTTTTCATACTGTTTGTTCTTCCTCAGGCGCATATGGGCCCTCAGCCCACATCTGCCAAGCGCTCTGCAGAGAGAATGCACAGCACGTAGATACTCAGGCACGCTTTCCTGCCTCAGCCCTTCTTCACTCTTGCATCACAGCTAGGGAATCTGGAGCTCGGGGAGATGTGGACTCTCCTCTCCACTGATGATACGGGGTCTGGAGTAGCTTAGATCTGGATCTGTACCTCCATTCTGATTTGCTTCAACTGTCAACCTGATACAGCCTAGGAATCACCCGAAAAGGGAACCCCAACAGAGGGGCTGCCTAGATCAGAATGGTCTGTGGGCCTGTGTGGGGGACTGTCTTGATTGTTAACTGATGAGGTAGGACCTGCGGGTGGCATCACGCTCCACAGGAAACTAGCCAAGCATGAACCAGCAAGGAACATGACTTCTGCATCCAGTTCCTGCCCTGGCTTCCCTCAGGGATGGATCCAACCTGGAAGTGTAAGGTAATAGACTCTTTTCTCTCCAACATGCTTTTGGTCAGAGTGTCTTATTACAGTGGTATCAAGAAAATGGAGCACTCTTTTAACCACATTAGTGTTATGACGCTATTTCAAAGATGAAGCTTAAAGAAGAAGCCTCAGGTCACAGTAGAATGGAGACCAGGGCCAGGTACAGGTTCTCCGGGCTGGGAGGCAAGGTGCAGGGTGGTTCCATGAAGTCTACTGTGGACAGTCCAGTGTTTAACAGATCTGCCAGGCATTCTGGGAGCCAAACCAAGGCCAGAAGCAAAGTTACAAAGACAGTTCACTTTTTTTTTAAAACGTTTTTTGAGACAGGGTTTCTCTGTGTGACCCTGGCTGTAATGTACTTCACTGTATAGACCAGGCTGGCCTTGAACTCAGAGATTCTGCTTCTGTCTCCCAAGTGGGGTAATGGGATTAAAGGCATGTGCCACCCTGACTTTCCTTCTGGGTTGTAGCTTTAAATCAAGAGCACTTGCCTAACACACACAAGACCCCGGGTTTAATCCCCCGTGCTGCAAAACAGGAAAACAGATACAAGGAAGAACCTCGGGGAAACAAGGACAGTGCTGGCTAGCGGGGACAAGCTCTTTCCAGGTTAAGGACCAGAGTGTCCACTGGCACGGCCACTTACGAACAGCAAGCTCATGTCAGAATTGCAGGATTTCCCGTGGTGGGCCACAGACAGAGGCCCTCCCTGATACTGCTACAACCCAAACAGGACCGTGTTCACTATTAGGAACCCTCCGAACAAGTGCTCTGGCTTTGCAGAGAACAATGCTGCAACTATGTTGCCGTAAGTGGCCTCACTGGCTGCACTGAGCAGGTCCGTCGGAACACCTCCCTTCTGGGGATCCAGCAGCCAGCGGCTCCTAAGATGAGAATGTGGGGGAGGTCTCCTAATACCCACAGGGTAACAGAACAACATCTGGGATTATCCTTACTATACAGACACTACAGGCTCTGCTCACTGCAGACCAGCGGGCCCAGCGGTGGGCTGCCCTGAGGCCAAGGCAAGAATCTTCCCAGTCTGCAATTTGAGGGTTTCAGCAAAAAGCACCATGACTACTCTATCTTTTCCACCAAAGGGAGACAAGTGAACCACACATGGAGTGACATGGAGCCCGACTCTATGTGGAAAGGCCCTCTGCAGTGCTGGTGAGTGGACTGCCTTCCTGTGCCCGGCTCCTCACTTATCTGAGAGAGGGATTCATAGAGTGCCAGCCTTTCAAATACTATGCTGCCAAGGCTGGCCTTAAATTCCCAGCCCTCCTGCCTCCACCTCCAGGGCTGGGATCCCAGGGACATACTACCTGCCCAGTTTGCTTTCCTGGTTTCTTTCTCTGCATGTTACTGGTACGCAAGAAGGCTACGGATTTCTGTGTGTTCATTCTGCCATTTTGCTGTGTTTTTCAATGTGGAGAGTTTTCTGGTAGAGTCTTTAGGGTCTCATCCATGTAGAGGGTCAGGTCATCTGCAAATAAGGATGTTCCGACCCCTTTCCTTACTATTTGTCCCCATGTATCCCCCCTGCCATAGTCACGCTACACTGAAACTCTAAGCACTGTGCTGAACAAGCGTGGGGAAAGCGGACACCCTTGTCTTCCTGATTGTAGTTTCCCTCCATCTAGAGTCATGTTGGGTAAATGTAACAAATTAATCACAGTAAAGAAAGTAATCAATCTCAGAAAAACAAATACTGCGTTCTGTCTCCCACATTCCAAACCAGGACCTGGGATAATCTTCGCTACACATACACAAAGGATCTCGTGAGACCCTGACTTTATAGGTACACAGAATCCTATCTGTACAGATGACTCGAGAGTAGCAAAGCCATCAAGGGGAGTAGGGCGTATCTGAGGGTGGGGGTGGGGTGATAGTGAGGGAACTAGGGTACGGAGAGAATATTCTCGACATACCTTAGACACTTACATGAAACTGGCCTTACACAACAGTATTCTTCCCTCCCTCCCTCCCTCCCTCCCTCCCTCCCTCCCTCCCTCCCTCCCTCCCTCCCTCCCTCCTTTACTTTCTTAGTGCTGTGGGTGCAAGGCAAGAACAGTATTGTGTGTGTGTGTGTGTGTGTGTGTGTGTGTGTGTGTGCGTGCGTGCGTGGACATGTGTGTGTTCAGGTACACTGTCGTGCATGAACTGAAGACCCAAAGAGAGCCTTAGCTATCATTCCTCAGTCACTGCCTACTCCATTTTATTGATACAGGGTTTTACTGAACCCAGAGCTGGCTGCGGTTAGACTGGTTGACCAGCAAGCCCCAGGGATCCAGCTGTCTTTGCCTCCGCAGCACTGAGATTATAGGTACGCGTCACTGTGTCCAGCTTTCCACATGGATGCTAGGGATTCAAACTCAGGTCCTCACACTTGTGTGGCAAGCACTTTACTGACTGAGTCATCTTCCCAGCCCCATGCAAAAATCCTCCCTCCCTCCCTCCCTAAGGTCTGTGGGTGCAAGGCAAGAGGGCCTCTGGGTGGCTTTCCTCAAGTGTAGGGCAGTAACAAGGCCCCACCCACGGATGGTAAGCCTCCACAAGCACCCATCCTGGAACCCCTCCCTGTCCTCAACCTTCCTGCATGTTTATCTTCCTGTTTGTGTGCTGTCCTCATCGATTTCAGCACACACACCCTCCCCGTGACGGCCAGCCTCGTGGAAACTATGCATCATGTTCAGACTAGTGCCTGTGTCAGTGAGGGGGAGAAGAATTTGTCATCAACCCCTCTGTTTGCCTGACAATAAGAGGACCCAATATTTCATGAAAATTAAGTGCCTAGAGCATGCCTGATGGTTTACAGTCTTGATAAAGGATAGGCCAGCAGATGCTGGGAGCCAGGGACTGGAGGGAGGCGTGGGCATCCTAGTGACTGAATTGTGGGCTAACAGATAAAGACTATGCCACTGTGAGGGCTTAGGGCCCGGAGGCTTAAAGCCAAGGTCACTAGCAGCTAAGCCTTTCACATGGCAGACCCCTGCTCCAAGAGTAGCAACAGCCTGTGCATCCTCCTAGGGAACAGAGTAAGTAGTGGGGCTTCCAAGGGGCCCTCCATAGAGGCTGGGCTCCACTCATGCTGGATCCAGGCCACAGCTGTCTCATCCTTATTCTCCTTACCAGGAGTTATCCTTCCTCCCAACTGATGTGACCCAGCAGCTGGAATTTAAGTGTCTGCAATGGGCTCCAGGAGCCACTTGAGGACCAGAGCCACTCAGGGAATGTGAAGAGCTCAGACTCGAGGCTGAGGCTGTGAGTGTGTGGGATAACTGAAGTCTGAAGGAAGTGGAAGGGAAGAAAACGTTAGTATTCATTCATTAATTCAGTCGTACATGTAGCAAGGTGGAAGGGTAGAACATCCATTCATTCATTTATTCACTTATATTTGATAAAATGATATATATGCTGGGAGCTGAGGCAAGAGGAACTGTACAGGACATCTGTGAGCCCAGCTACACTAACTTTCTAAGTTCTGCAGATAGCCATCAATCCACTTACCCATTCCATTTTTCATCCATCCATCCATCCATCCATCCATCCATCCATCCACCCACCTTTATATGGATGCATACATCCATATAAAGCCTGGTCCCAGACCAAGGACAGTGGCAGTGGGTTACCTGTGTCAGTCCAAGTGGGGAGGCTGGTCGTAGGCCCTCAGCCTCAGTCTTGACCTTGCTCCGCTTATGAATGGTGATGGGGTTCACAGTGCTGCTCACAGCTGACTCACTGTTCTGCTTGTTCTGAGGGAGACGGCAGAGGACGCTCTGTCACGTGGGCACAAGGCAGAGGACCCCAAATTCTATGGGCTGTGGCTCTACAGTTTACCAACCTAGACCATCATTTATGTCTATGTGTAAACACAGACATGCATGTTCATATCTGTGAAGTACACATGTATATTTGTGTGCATGTGAATGCATGTATGTAGAGATAAGAGGTTCCTCAGTCACCACCCACCTTGTCTTTTTGAGGGTCTCTCACTGGGACCCGGGACTTTCCATTTAGGTTAAGCTGGCTGGCCTGTAAGCTCAGAGATCCATCCACCTGTCTCCACATCCTTAGAGATAGAATTACAAGCATGCATCGCCATGCCTGAATTTTTTTCTTCTTCCTTATTTCTTGAGACAGGGAATTCCTGGCTACTCGGGAACTTACTATGTAGACCAGGCTGGTCTTGTACTCAGAAATTGGCCTGCCTCTGCCTTTTGAGTGCTGGGATTAAAGTCATGTGCTCCCACTGCCCAGCAAGTTTTGGCTTTTTGAATATGGACCCCAGGGATCAAACTCAGGTCCTCATGCTTGCAGAACAAGCTCTTCAGCCACTGACTTATCTATCTCCTTTGCATTTTCTCCCTTCTGTATTTTGAAACATCAAAACCAGTCTGTTAGATTGGTTCTCCAACCAGGGCCAGCAGAGAGGGGTGGGGGTGGAAGATGGGGGGTGGGGGGTGGGGGGTGGGGAGTGGGCGAGGCGCAGGCACCTTGTTTCACATGATGTATGTAGTGTCTCTCCATGCAGGACCCCTGCATTAGAGGGTTTCTCCATTCCTTCTTGTTTTTTGGACAGAAGACAGAACTGAGTGACTAGAAGCTTACCATTGGCCCAGGCCAGGGCTCTGGCCCAGTTTAAGGCCCTTCCCACCACAAGATCTCTGCCCTAAAAGCAACCAACCATCCAGGCTAAAGTGCAGAGCTCTCCCCCAGCTCCTAGCATGAACCGCCCATGGGGATGGGGGAGCACTGAGGACCCACCCAGTTCCCTGCACCCACCGACCTGGTTGGCATCATTTAGACAGTTGCTGCCACTGCTGCTGAGCTGTGTAGGCATGGTGCTGATGGGCGAGAGAGCCATGGGCTGCTGGGCCAGAAAGGTGGGTGAAGGCTGGATCAGGGGTGGCGTGTGTCCAAAGGCTGAGCCCAGGCCCCGCTGCTGGCTCAGGATCTGCTGGTAGGCCACGGGATTGATGGGATGGGGGAAGGTGAAGGCTGGGCTGCAATGGAGAAAGGAGAGGATGGGGGAAGGAATGGGTTCACCATCAAACCAACATCCTTGGCAGAGAGAACTATACCCTGAGGCTCAGGATGGCAAACTGCTAATCATGCCATGACAATGGATGTCCTGACTTAGCCTTACTGCCCACACTTTGCTCCTTGAATGCAACCGTGAGCTTGCAGGACTCTCCTGTCTCACCTCCATCTGCCCAAAGGAGTGCTGGACTCTGGATACTTGTGCTATGCCTGGCCACTGACGTGGAGGATTAAAACGTGAGGATTCAAACTCGGGTCTTTATACTCAGGTGCCTAGTGTTTCTACCCACTACATCATCTCCACAGCTCCTAGGGACGCCACTTTTGACTTTGGCTACCTCTGACGTCATGATGGAACCCTGGTGGCAGGCCTACTACATACGGATGCACTCTGGTGTTGGTGTGAGCTCCCTGTGTCACAACTGCTTTACTGTTGTTCTTTACAGAATGGCTCTCAAGTAGCCTAAGCTATCCTCAAACTCACTAGGTGCTGTGATTACTGGCATTTGTCACCATGCCTGATTTTATACACTGCTGGGAATGGATCACAGAGCTTTGTATATCCCTGTCAAGAACGGAACCAAAGAGCCACATCTCCAACTTCACTACTGCTTTTGAATTATCAATACGGTTGCTAGCATGTTGAGACACTTGCATTAAGTTCTGTATTCTCCAGTATAAAGCTCCACCTGTAAGACCAGACCCTGCCACGTGGCCCCAGCCCAGCTCCCAGTTCTTAGCCCCCTGCTTGCTACTGTGGCTCACCTGAGGGCACCGGCTGACAGATGTCCATAAGAACCACTGGCCGCTGAGCTGCTCCTGGAGTTGTTGATGTAAGCTACCAGTGAGTTGGGAGAGGTCCGGATCATGCGCTGTAGGTCGAGGCTGGCATCTGAGAGCGGAGAGATGGATAGAGCCCGCTTGCGGCTCAGTCGTGGGGTCACACGTGGGCTAGAGAATCGTGAAGCTGTGAGACAGCCAAGGAAAGGTATGTTAGTATCACAGTCTCCTCCTACATCATGAATATTCATGATTTCTCCATGCCACGGCGTGGCAGTTGTGGCCGGTGTGGCCGTGATGGGCCCATTTTCTAACTGAAGAGAATCTCACTAGGAACAGATGGAACAGGATTATAAGTCACATGGTCATGAGTTTTGTTGCAGCTAGGATCACACCAGAACCCCACCTCCCCCCCACACACACACACCCTGGGGGTTTCACACTTGAACCCCCTGCACTCAGCAGGAAACTTGGTAAGCGGAGGCCTGGATGGCTGCTCCACACCCTTAGTGTGATGCCAGGCTGGCTCCCCAGAACCTACTGAAAAGGATACTGTGAGGGGCCAGGGAGGTAGAGGAGGAGCAGCAGGGAGAGGCCATGTGACACGCAGATGTGCTCACACTTGAAGATCCTTAGCTCTGGGCCACTGAGTGGTGGGAATGTGTTTTCTTAAATGTGTTCACCTCATGAATATGCACACATATAGCCCTGCATGTAGGTTCACACACATGTGCACTGTAATGGCTCTTCCTGGTTGTCAACTTGACTATATATGGAATGAACTACAATCCCGAATTGGAGGGCTCACTTGTGATTTTGAGGCTGGAAGATACAAGTTTCTGACCTGGATCTTGACATGGAGATCTTGAGGCCTAGTGGCCATGAAAAGCTTAGGCCTAGGCAAGGTAGTACACGCCTTTAATCCCAGGAGACTAAGGCAAGGAGATCTCTAAATTCAAGGTCAGCCTGGGACAAAGCAAGTTCCAAATCTAGGCGTGGTGGTGCACACCTTTAATCTGGGACAGACCTGCTGAGCACACAGCTGAACACACAGCTGGGAGGAGTTATAAGGACATTGGAAGAGGGAAGATTAAGTCTTCTGCGACTGCTTGCACTTACTTGCCAGCACATTTGTTAGGGCCTACTTCTACAGGAGACTAGTTTAAACAACCAGCCTCACGGGGCTGAGTAACTGCTAGATTCTTGGACTTCCCATCCACAGCTGCCCATTGTTGGGTTAGTTGGACTACAGACTGTAAGTCATCACAATAAATTCCCTCAACATAGAGACATTTCATAAGTTCTGTGACTCTAGAGAACCCTCATTCTCATTCTATCTCTCTCTCTGTCTGTCTCTCTCTCTCCTCTTCCCTTTCCCTTGCCACCTCCACCCCCTGGAGGAATTCTGGATCTCTCTTCTAGATAGCAGTGTCCTAGAAGTGGTCCGACATCACTGGATGACTCTAGTCCCTAAAGCTTCTTCACTGTCTCAGCTCACATAGTAGGGGTCTTATGGTAGCAGCGCCCTTCACGGCTGCTATAAAATGTGAACTTAGGTGATGGATGGCCTGGACCATAGCAAATTAAGGTGAATGCTGGGGTATGTCTTTGCCTTCTAGAAATGTTCAAGGACCAATGGCTTCCCTGCCTTGCTGGCCTCTCTCTGGGACCTCTGGACCTTCGTGTACATGTGTTAGCTGGAGACGCTGCCTGTAAGCAGTCCTGGTCTTGCCTCAATGCTGGGCAGAACGTCATACAGACTTCCCCAGCTTCTCTGTCATACAGGCAACATGCTGTACTATGCACACTTGCTGTGAAGTCATACAGAGCTGCAAGGGTGCTGCCTATGACCCTGTCCACATGTCTGGGTGGGATGTCTAATTCCCAGGGCTTCCTCGAGGGGTGCAGATGGGTAGAGTGGGCCTGCAGTTTAGGATAAAGGGAAGGTCCAAAGGCTCAATGACTGAGCCCGGGGCAGTGAGCTACAGCACTAGCCCCGACAGGCCTCCATCTGGGCCTTCTCTGAGCACCTCAGTGTCATGTCTGAGATAATCCTTATCTCAAAGAAAGATACAAAAGGGGGTCTACCTACTGACTCTGTTATGAAAGGAGGGGGACATGAAGCATCCACTAAAGTATGACCCACCCATGTCCTCAGCACACACATTTTCTTTTGGTATATATGTGTTCATGCGTTTGGTTGTGTGCACGCATGTGCATGTAGAGGCCAGAAGATATTCTCAGGGGCCGGTCCTCAGGAACCGTCCACCTTCTTGTTTAGACCGGGTATCTTACTCAGATAGAACTTACCAAGGAAGCTATGCTGGTGGCCACCGAGGCCCGGGGATTCAGCCGTCTCCACCTCCCCATTGGATGCCCCAGCACACCATTTTTTCCCAGGGATGCTAAGGGAACAGAATTCAGGGCCCCAGGCTTGCAAGGCAAGCACTTTCCTGAGTGAGCTATCACCACAGCCCATCGTCATATATTTTTCAAAAAGAGATTTTGCTGCTAACACTCTGACTCCCACCCTCTCGGGTGCCCCTAACAAGAGGAAGCAGGCCCAAACTGACAGTAGTATTCATCTCCGTTATTCCTGGCCCTCGAGGGAAATGTGTTTATTAACGCGCTTCTTCCCTTGATAAATCACTAAATACGAAGAAAAGCCTGGCACTCATTTCCTGTGCTTTCCCTGTGATTTATGTTTGGGGACTGGAGCATTCACAGCAGCCATCCATCTGTGGTTGCTGCCTGTCCTAACGCTGGCCACCGAGCCACTGGCCACTTGCTGTTGTCCCTCAGAGGATGCCTGATGCATCCTGTTCCTGCTGCTACCTATCTCCAACTCATCTGTTAGTTCTCTTTCTCCTCTCCTCTCTTCTGCCTTCTCCTCTCTTCTCCCTTCTTCCCCTTTCCCCCTTCCTTCCCTCCTCCCTTCTCCCAGGCCTCTTTGGTCTGGGCACACTGATTCAGCTAGACCGACTAGCCCCCAAGCCTGCAGGGATCCTTGGTGGCTGCTCTGCATCCACCTTTGGGAATTTGAACTCCTGTCGTCATGCTTTCAAGGCCAAGCCCTTTGTGAACAGGCCAAATCTTCCTCACCTCACTTATTTTTCCCCCTTTTTCTGAGAGACAGGATGTGATGTAGCCAAGGGCAGCCTTGAACTACTGACTCTTTCACTTACACCTTCCCAGTGCTGAGATTACAGGTATAACCCACTGCAGCTGGCCCAGGTCTTTTCTGCACTCACGCACTCTCAGGTTGTGTTCCCGGGAACTCAATCCAAGTGTTTTACCCATGTATACCTCACTGACTCAAGCCTGCATTTTCCTCATGGGGGACCCTCATGGTGAGGCCACTGAGCTGGGGACTTAGAGGCCACTGGCCCCATTTTCAGTCATGTCCCCAGGGCAGAGAAAGCCAAGGTCTGGGCTTTGAGTTCCCCAACTGAGGAAGTAGAATTGTATCCTGGTCTCCTCAGGTTCACCAAAGGGCCTCTCTGCCCCAGCTCATTCCCAGCCTGTGGGACCCATGATTGTTCTCCTCAGCCTCAGTCTCCCCTCTGTCCCAGGCTGGGCCAGGATTCCTGCCTGAAGCAGTCCCCTGAGGCCCCAGCGATGTCTGCCTCTCTCCAGTGAGATCAATGCCATCGGTTTCTGAGCCTCCCCACCCTGGAACCACAGGCTGCATAAAGAATGAACATCAGGATGGAGGTGACATCCGAGTCACATTAGTGTCAATATGACAATAAAACACACAGCTGGGAGGAGTTATAGGGCTGTGAGCAGACAGTACTTCAATCAGAACATTTCAATCTTTTCGAGAGAGATAGGGAGGGTAGGCTGTGGCTGCTGGGGCCCTGCAGTTACACTGCCAGTGTCAACAGCCTCGTGCAAGAGCAGTGAACTCCTCACTCTCTGCAGAGCCACCAGCTGATGAATGGAGGACTTTGGATGAGACTGGTTCTGTTGCCTTCTCAGTGGCTCAGCACCTGGTCTTCCTGCTGAAAATCAGGCAGGAGAAGAAGGAAGGATGTGGAGGGAGAGGCGAGCCTGTAGAGCCTCAGGTCTCTGTTCCCACTCTCATTCAGGCCCAGGGTGAATGCTGGCATTGGTGACTGGACCTGTCACAGGCCTTGCTGTCTTTCTAGTGTGTCCCATATGTGGGAGTACACAAAGTCCACGAGACACTATTGTGGTTCTCAGACAGACATCGCCTTCTGTTTATACGTCAAGTTTGCCCCTCTGGGGTAATAGAAAGCTCTAGGGATGGGGATACAGCCCACTCGGTAGAGTACTCGTCTATCATGTATGAAGCCCTGGGCTCTGTACCCAGCAACACATAAATTGGTATGATGATACAGGCCTGTAATTTTAGCACTTGAGAGTAGAGGCAGGAGGATCAGAAATCCAAGGTTATCCTCAGCTACATAGTGAGTTCAAGGCCAGTCTCAGCTACACAGTGAGTTCAAGGCTAGCCTTAATTACATGAGTCCCTATCTAAAAAAAATAATGTTTAATTTTGTGATGGTTTGTATATGCTTGGCCCAGGAGGTGTGGCCTTGTTGGAATAGGTGTGTCACTGTGGGCATGGGCTTTTAGACCCTTGTCCTAGCTGCCTGGAAGTCAGTCTTCCACTAGCAGCCTTCAGATAAGGATATAGAACTCTCAGCTCCTCTTGTACTATGCCTGCCTGGATGCTGCCATGCTCCAGCCTTGATGATAATGGACTGAACCTCTGAACCTGTAAGCCAGCCCCAATTAAATGTTGTCCTTGGTCATGGTCTCTTGACAGCGGTAAAACCCTAACTAAGAAACATTTTAAGAATCATTCATTTAACCCCCAAGTCAAGTCAGTTGTGAATGCTAAACTGTTGTAAACTGTAATGCTGTTGTACATTGGGTCCTTGACTCAGGTAAAATGGTACTGTTGAGCTGGAGAAGGATCTGAGCACTGCGCCTACCAGTCTTCTGCTCAGGCTGCCTCACAGTTTGGTAGATCCTACCTCTATGCCTCTATGGGACACACAAAGCCTCTGGAACATTCTCTTCTCCGCTGGATGTCCCTGTCTCAAGACATGAAGGCAGGTGCTGAGAGAAGAGGCAGTTAGAGGACAGGTCAGGTCAGGTCAGGTCAGGTCAGGTCAGGTCAGGTCAGGACGGGACATGCATTGAAGTGCTTACCAAAA
The DNA here is from genome assembly GCF_011762505.2 of Arvicanthis niloticus. Taxonomy (NCBI): domain Eukaryota; kingdom Metazoa; phylum Chordata; class Mammalia; order Rodentia; family Muridae; genus Arvicanthis; species Arvicanthis niloticus. Next base: position 8,612,216 of record NC_047667.1, read on the forward strand.
AGGCATCTGGTGCCCGGCCAGACAGACTGACTTGATGTGGTGTTCAGCTTACACTTAGTGCCTAGAACCTGGCCTGGCATGTTTACTTGTGTGTGTGTGTGTGCATGTGTGTGTGTTTTGAAAGTAACAAACTAGACTCATCTGGGAAGAAGAAACCTCAACTGAGAGATTGTCTCCACCAGATTGGCTGTAGGCAAGTCTGTGACAGCATTTTCTTGATTGATGATGGATGTGGGGAAGGCCCAGATCACTGTGGGTGGTGCTATCTCTTGGCAGATGGTCCTGGGTTGTATAAAAAAGCAAACCGAGCAAGCCTTGGGGGAGCAAGTCAGCGCACCAGGATCCTGCCTTGAGCTCCTACCCTGGCTTCCTTCAGTGACGGACTGTCCCCTGGACATTGTAAAATGAAATAAACCCTGTCTCCAACAAGTTGGTTTTGATCAGTGCTTTATCACAGCAGTAGTGAAACCTAACTAGGCCGCATGCTGAGTAAGCAGGCAGTGAAGGAGTGCACACACCATTTCTTCTGTCAAGAGCATTGAGCAAAAGGGAACTTGGTTTAAAAAAACGAAAAAAAAAAGAACTAAGTTTTCCATGAGGGGACTGAAGCATCCTATGGGGGTGGGCTGCAGAAAATACAGCAGTTGGCAAGGTCTTCCCTGGCTCTCACGAAGTCTACTTAAGTGGAGAAGGAGGATGGGGAACCCCCTGGAGGCAGGTTGGGCAGGGCTCAGCCTTGTTTAACATCTCTCCCACAAACTTAGCAGATTGGGTATTTGCACAGGTATCTAGGCTGGGTGGAAATACCCCAAATACTTTTAAAAATCTGAAGCCAAGTTTGAAGCTCTGCCTTCCACTGGTTTGGAAAGAGCTGGGGTAGATCTGAGATGGCTGAGGGTGGTGCTTGCTGCCAAGTCTGATGACCTGAGTTCCATCTCCTGGTCCCACACGGTATAAGGAGAAAACCAATTCCCATAGGAGCACTGTGGCATGCATGTCCACACCGGCACAGTAAACAAATAAAATACAGAACTTAAGAAAAAAGTAAGAGAAGTCTGGGTCTAGCTCAGTGGTGGAGTAATCACACTTAGTGTGTGTGAGGCCCTAGGTTCCAATCTGACAGAAAAATAAAACAGTAAATCTGCCTGGAAAACCCCTGCTGAGAAGCATCAACGGGAGAAAGAGAAGATTGCTGTGGATTGGTGTAGTTTTCTTGGGTTTGTAAGCCCAGTCCCCAGTGCTCCCCAGTCACCACCTGCCATCTCAGTCCTGCTCAGGTGTCTGGGAATCTGCTGATCTGAAACAGAAGTGGAGAGAGGAGGTGGCTGCAGTAAGTTACTCAGCAAGTGGTGACAGCCCTTGGAGGTGGGTGTTCTACCAACTCATGAACCTCTCCTGCCTGGGGCCTTCCTGTTTCTTAGACAGGTGCAGCCAATGTTGGACGTTCTGGGGGAACAGAGCTGTCCCCAGTCCCTTCTAGGTTACTTATAGCTGCCAGCAGCTCCCCTGTCCACTCCAGTGGTTTCTGTTCTAATCTGCTTGCACCCTTCTCTCCCTGGTCTCCTGTGTTGGCCACTCCTGTCACATCAGGTCTTACAGGCTGTGAGCCATCCGGTCCAGCAGTGGGACTGGCTGTCTTAGGTGCCTGGAGTTCTCCTGGTGCCTCAGGTGCCCAGGACTTGCTACCCATGATGCCTTTGGTGCTGCACAGCCCTCAAGCCCTCAGGCATAACAGACTGGCAGAGCAGGAAGCATCAGGGAATCTGCTCTGGGAGCCAGCAATGAGGCTGCAGGAAAGAAGACATTCTAAAGAGACACCTGTGCCCATCCCATTGGTTATCTGACAACAAACTCAAAAGTAAATACAAATAGAATTTCCCCAGTAGACTCATGCTGAGAAGGAAGGGCTGAAACTTGGTGCTGCCAGAGTGGGAGCTTGTCTCCCAGAAAGATTTCACACAATTCTGATAACTTGCTAGACCATACCTTGACCAGGACTGCTTAGCCATGTATGCCTCTTGCCCTCCATGTAAACCTACATATAAACCTCTCTGTTCCTCTTCCCCATGTGGCCACAATGAATAACCCCGCTCCCTCTGCTTTTCATTACTTCTGCTGTTTAACTGACTGACTGAGGATGGGCTGCTGATCCTGGCTTGTTATTGCTGCCAGGGCCCAGGCTCTGACCCTAACTCTGGTGACAGTAGTACGAGGGAGAGAAGAGACAAGCCATGCCCAGCACACCCAGGGACAATGGATGGGGAGGTAAAGAGGACATGATGCCCAGAGTGGTCCATGGCCTGGGAGGAAGCACTAGGTGATACAACTAAGATATGGGGCCCTGGTGATCAGGGCGGATTCGAAAGGGATACAGTAGTGAGAGGTCACGCCCAACATTAATTGAGCACCACTGTATACAGCAAGTAAACTGCATTTACCTTCATTCTACCTTAGCTACTCTCCTTCAGTCAGCTTCACATCCCCTGTGCCCCACCCACTGCCAGCAGTCCCGAGGACGGTGGGAAACAGCAGGAGATGGAGTAGGTCTTTTCTGGTGTCTCCTCACTAGTTATCATAGTGGACCCCTCTGCATCCTGCCCTGCTGCTCTCTGCAGAACGCAGACCCAGATGCCTAGCTGCCTTCTGGAGTGTAGAGCTCAGGAACTGGCAAGGGATGGTGTGGTCCAGCTAGATCAAGGCTTGGGGACATGTTTGCTCATCAGAAGCTCATCCTCCAGCCATACGTAGGAGAAACGCTCACTGTCATGCTTCTGTCCTTGTTGCATGCATGGCATGGCATGGAGGTGCATACCCAGTCAGGAGCTCAGGATGGCTGTCACAGTATGACTCCTGTCTGCCCAGTTCTGCCACCTGCTCAACTTGGTCCCCTAGCCATGGCATCAACATGGCTGTCCACTTGCCAGTGATGTCCATCGTCTGGCTCTGGGCCTTGAAGGGGGGCTTCCCAGCATGGTAGAAGCTGGCATGTGGGCACGACTGCACTTGACCGCGATACTACCCTCCCGCTGTGTAGCTGTGGCTGGGTTTACAATGCTGGGAAACACTGTGTCCAGGGTGCATCCTCCCCAATCCCTGACCTACTGTGTCAGAGGCAAAGATGGGAAAGGAGCCTCACAGATGGGACTTAATACCATGCACTGTGCTGAATCCTGGACCCAGCATCCTCTTAGGGAAGGCACTGAAGGGAGGGACAGACACTTGGCTGAGTGTTGACAGCACTGCTTTGTCACTCAGGAGCCTCTCATCAGGGAATGGCAGGGATGAGCAGAGAAACTTGACCTTGCGTTTGTGGCAGGGTGGTTCTTTAAAACTCAGCGAGGCAGGAAGCATCTAGACAGATTTCCTGGAGAAGGAGCACTCTTGGTCCTGTCTCTGTGGAGAGATAGCTCAGATGGAGCAAGACCACTGAGCAGAGCTGCAGCGGCCATGTGGCAGGAAACCCAGAAATGGGGCCTACGATGTGAACAAGCCGAGGCCTGGATGATACGGGCCCACCCTGAATCTTGCACCCTCGGTGGCCTCTTAACAGCTGCCACAGCCCTTTCCCAACCTGCTACCCTGCAGGACCAGATGGCCTCTCTGCAGGTCTGTCTCCTCCCACCACTGTGGTGTGAAGATGCTGCTCACAGCAGGGCTGGCAGACAGCAGCCGGAAGGTGGCACCAGCCTAGAGCTTGGTGGTGGTTCTCCATGCCTCTACTTGGGCCACATCTCAGGCATCCTTGGACAGCTCTAGGGTTGCCAGGTGGAGCGGGATCAGGTTGGAAGGGGACTACAGCATTGAGCTTAGGTTTCCTTCCCACGGCAGGGGTTGTATGCTGACCCAGGGTCTCATAATCAGGGGGCTATGGCACCCTGTGAAAGCAGCCACACAGATGGCTTCCAGTGAGAAGAAAGGGCATAGCGTCTGATGGGCACTTAGGACCTCATTGATCTAAGACTCCCCACCTTCTGCCCTGCAAAGCAGCCTAGCACATGCCCCGTCTTCATCACTGAAGCCCACCCTATCACTTGGTCCGTAGACCCTGACATTGCCCTTGACTCTTTATGATGGTTTATAACAATGGTTAACTTGGAAAGTTAATCATCTAGGAGATGTGTGTGTGGAGGATTTTCTAGAAAGTGCTGACTGAGGTGAGAAGAACCACTATTCTATTGTGGGCCATTCTATGTGCTGGGGTCCCAAGCTGAATGCAAAGGAGAAAATGGCCTGTCTCTGCTTTGTGACTATGGATGTGATGTGACTAGCTGCCTCACAGTCCCGCCACCATGCGATTCCCACCATGATGGACAGGATCTCCTGAAAGTGTGAGCCACGACCAACACGCCTTCCTAAGCTGCTTTCGTCAGGTTTTGTTTACTGAGGTGGGTGAGAAGTTAGATACTGGTCACAGCCCAGAGTACACTAAGTAATGAACTCTTTCCATGCACACATCTGTGCTGGGAACGTGTCTTCCATCTCTGCAGTCACCACCTTTAACTGGACTCATCTAAAGCTCACCAATGGGGTTTACTGCGGCCTGCCCTGACTCAGTTCTCAGGTCAGCATAAACAAGATGCTTTCAAACGGAACATCAGATCTCTTTACTTCTCTGCACATTCTTCTCAAAATGGTTCCACAGCCTCGTCTCATTCCAGCAATGGGCAAAGCCTTAATCAAGTCCCAACTAGATGGCACAGCCCAGCCCAGAACACTGGCCTCCGCACCACTCTTGCCTTTCACCTGACTTCAACCGATCACACTGGGCTGGAGCACAGCAGGCACACAGGCCCTTTGTACCCGTTGATCCTCTGGCACGGACTGCTCCTCTCCTAGCCAGCCGGTGGGATGGCCCCTTCAGTTCTGTGCTTGAATAGCGTCCCCCACACCTTAGTGAGGGATACCTTTGAATCTCTGACTATGTCTCAAAACTGCACCCCACCACACTAGTATGTGTCTCTGTGGTGGTTTGTATATGCTCGGCCCAGGGAGTGGCAGGATTAGGTGTGGCCTTGTTGGAGTAGGTGTGTCACCGTGGGCGTGGGCTTAAGACCCTCACCCTAGCTGCCTGGAAGTCAGTATTCTGCCAGCAGCCTTAAGATGAAGATGCTGAATTCTCAGCTCCTCCCACACCATACCTGCCTGGACGCTGCCATGTTCCAGCCTTGATGATAATGGACTGAACCTCTGAACCTGTAAGCCAGCCCCAATTAAATGTTGTCCCTGTAAGTCGTGTCTTGGTTATAGCGTCTGTTCCCAGCAGTAAAACCCTAACTAAGACAGTCTCCGTTCCTATTTCATTTAACACATTCCGTCTTAGCTTACCAACCCCCAGTGGTGGCTGGTGTCTGTACTTCCCACTAGGGACTCTTCCCAAAAGTTAAGCGGGTGCATTCCAGTCTTTGTGATGACCACAGGGCTCTTGGTCACCCAGCCTCAGTCCCCGTATCTGACAGTGTAGACAGAGCTGGGGTGCAGTGCAGACTTCTGTTCATGTCTCTGGCCTCCAAAGGGACGGATGACCTGCTTTCCATGACCATCAGTCAGTCACCCTCATCCGCACCATCCCCCTACCCCACACTACACCCTCTGGTACTCACCATCCACAGGGTTGAGGTAGTCATGGAGATGGGGTGCGCTAGGAGCACCCCCACTCTGCATTAGAAGGTCCCCGTAGGGCGTGGGGTGGCTTGCCATGAGGGTCATCTGGTGGTAATAGTCTGAAGGGTTGGTGCCTGGGGCAGCGAGACTAAATAGTCCCCTCTCTTTCAGATGTTCGTGGGCCACTGTCACAGAGGTAAGAGAAAGGAACCGTCAGAATCTCATGCACGTGTACCCACATAAAATGAAAATACATATATAAGATCTTTTTCTTAAAAATTTACTGTTTAGTGATTACTTTCTTCTTCTTTCTTTTTTTTTTAAACTTGGGTCCTGGAGGATTGATCTCACACTTACTAACTGAACCGTCTCTTCGGCTCCTAGGAAAAATTTAGATCTGAGAGAGTAACTATATTATGTGATTCTATTCACTTCCGGTTCAAATCAACCTGATCCAGTGGGCTGGTCCGTTCTTTCTCAAGCATCAGAGCATACTCAAAAGTCACTGGTCTACCCCTGGGGGATCGGGCCTCAGCTGCCTGTAACTCCAGCTCCAGGGGATTCCTGGGAGTTGGGAGGCCATCTGTGTTGACCACCACGGGGACAGAAAATGGAGTTCAGTTCTGCTCTGCCTTCCCTTTGATGCTGAGTTCAAGAAGATATTCCCACACAATCTCTTACTTAACACTGGCTTCCGCAGCCTTTGGTGTGTTGCAAGCAGTAGCCTGTCCCTATGATGTGGCTGCTATGGTCTGGATATGAAACATCCCTCAGTGGCTCATATGTTGAAAACTTGGGTCCCCAATGCAATGTACAAAGGTGGTACTTTGGGGAAATGACTGGATTATGAGGGCTTTGACCTAATCAACAGATATATCTATTGATGAAATTGTAATTTTATGTGTTATTGGAAGATGATGAGAGTGGCTGTGTGGACTGAGTCACCCCTTGCACCACCCCCAAATGTCCCTGCTGCCTCTGCTCCAACACTACTTACCATCAGCAGGGCTGAGGCCCCTGGCGGCAGAGATCATTGAGAGTGTGGGGCTGCTGTGCACAGACCGGAGGTAGTGCTCCATATGGGGGTTCACATAGGGATGGTGGGTGCTGAAGGGCGATTCCCCAGGGCCAGCAGGGTGTGGAGAAAGTCGTATCAAGGAGATATCTGAGATGACAGGGCTGCCACTTAGGGTGGGAGGCCTGTGGAGGCAAAAGGTGGTATTCTCAGAAAGAAGACCCGTAGGGCACAAATACCCCACACCAAGAACCCCAAACCACAGGAGTACCATTGACATGTGCACCCACAGACTTCCTTCAGAAGCCTGCCTTCTTAATTTCCTATGCCAAACTCCCATAGTCAGCTCTAGCTTGGAGTCAGACCTTGGAAGAATCAGCCAACGGACCCAGACTAGAAGCCCCATGGGGGGTTGAGAGATGGCTTAGTGGGTAAAGTGCCTGCCTCAGAAACCTGAGGATCGGAGTTCAATCCCCAGAGGTGATGGTAAAAACGGGGAGAAGTTAGTATGGGTGTGTAATTCCCATGTTGAGATGGGAAGAAGAGGCGGGCAGACCCTCGGAGCATGCTGGCTAGCTAGTCTAGCCGCTTGGCAAAGTTCAAGAACAATAGAGACCCTGTCTCAAACAAAAAGTAGACCTCACCTGAGGAATGACATCTAGAAGTTGTGCTCTGACCTCCATGTACTCGTTCACACTCACAGAAAGAAGGCTGCGTAGTGGCCCTCCATCACTACAATCCTTCTGGTGGACTCTGGATACGGGGTTGCTGGGCTTGAGCTCAGCTGAGCACATGTTTGGGTTGCAGCCCTGCTCCCGTGACTGTGCATGTCAACGCATGGGCACATGCATATATGCTAGAACTAACACTAAATCCAGGACTGAGGTCGTAAGAGCTCATTGCCAGCAGACTGAGCAAAAGGCTGCATCTTTAAGGGGAGATGTTTGGCTTCAGTCAGATCACTAGGATTCAGAAGCAGCTGAAGGAGAAGCTCAAGATTCAAGGTGAATCTTTCTGTGTGAGGTGTGTGTACATGTGCACATGTATGTGGACGCCAGAGGCCAATCTCAGCTGTTGGTTCTCAGATGCATCTCCTTTGTTGGCTTTTTAAATTATATTTTAAATATCACGTTTATCACTGGCCTGGACCCAAAGAGGCTAGTGCTAGCGAGCCCATGATCCACCTGTCTGTCTCTCCAGGTTGGGGACTGTAAACACATAACATGACACCATGCTCAGATCTTTTATGTGGATTCTGAGGATTAGTCTTCCTGCTTGGAAAGCAAAATCTTTACCAACTGAGTTACTGCAACAGCCCAAGAATGGTGTTCAAGCTGGTGAGCTTGTTTTAGCTCTCCTTATGCAGTGATGCTTTCATTCACAGTCCCCTGTCTTGAGTACCCTCAGCAGTCATGTGGGCACATGGCTTGCTTTCTTTTGCTTGGGATGACTGCAATTAACATCTATATGCATTGGAGGCTATGACCCTACTCAACACTTAATGAGTCTTTTAAAACCCTTGGCCTGCTGACTTAGTGCCAAAATCTATCCTCGGTGACTGTGATTCATTTTAATTGTCAGTTTGGTACAACTTAGAATCAGCTTAGAAGAGAGTCTCAATGAGGGATTGCTTACAGTGGGCAGACCTGTGGACATGTCTTTGGAGGAACTGTCTTAAGTTAATTGATGTAGAAAAACACCAGTCTACTCTGGGTGGCACCATTCCCTAGGCAGTCCCAAACTGTGTAAGAGTGGTCAAATTGATCTGAGCAAAAGAAGAAGAAAAAAAAAAAGCCATTCAAGTAAACATATGTGCATTTATTTCTCTATGCTTTTGAATGTGGGTGTGATGGGGCTATTTGAAGTTTGTGTCGTGATTTCTTCACAACAATGGACAGTAACCTGGAATCTATGAATTAAACTCTTTCTCCCTTAAGTTGTGTTTGGTGGAGGTATCATCACAGCAAAAGGAAATGCAACTAGGACAATGACCCTCCACCAAAGTATGTATGAGCATAAGTTAGGACAGTGTGAAGCCTGGGAAGGCACCACAGCAGCGCCCCAGATTGGTGACGTTGTGTGGGGTTCCATTCTGATTGGCTACTACAGTGGACAATGTGGCTACTGAGAAAACCAGATGTGATGACTCAGTGTGTCCAAGTGTGCATGAACACTAGCCTGCTTCACGACGTAGCACACAGGTGACGGCCAGATGCACTCACATCTGAGCTTTACAAATGTCAATCCACAGATCCAGAAGGAAGCTTTCAACTATGTCACTCTTTAGCATCTGTGATACCAGAGCCTCTTGGTCTTGCATGCCCAATGAGCTTGTCTAGCCGTGAGCAGCTCTAGATGCCATCCTTCCTGCATCCTCTAGCTCATGCAAATCCCTTCTCATATTTGAAACCTGGACACTGAGGGACCCCTGGGGTAACTCCCTTCCTGAAGCATTTTCACAAACTTATTCTGCACCCTAGCCAAAGAACACTAGTAGGGTCTTAAGTTGGTATCCCAGAGCCACTGGATTCTTCTCAGTAGCATGGTTTATCCAGGCACCTTTGAACGTGCACACCTGCCCAGGAATAGCATTCTGAGGGATCCCAGAGGCATTTCCCCAGTGGACTAGAAGCTCATGGGCAGAGGAGAGCCTATGGCATAAGCCACAAGTCACTTTCAACTGCTGTCATGCCCAAGCCAGCTACATAGGGGATCCACCTATGGGGAGCTGCAGTACTTTGAGGCTTGATTGTGGCCTTGCTGTGAAGTGGTTGATGTTTGTCCCAAGGGAGCAGGCTGGCTGATGGACCTCAGGTCAAGTGGATTCCTCTGGCTCTTGCTGTGACAGGCTGATGACAAAACGACAGGATGGACATTCATGTTCCTGCTGCATGCAGGCACTTTTGGGAAGAGGAGACTCAGGCAAAACAGCAGAATGGCTCCAGGGGATAAGCCTGAAGCTAGTGGTGTGTTGGAAGCTGGGTGAGCTGCAGGATAAGGTCGGTGTGCAATGGGCAGCAGACGGGGGTTTGAAGACTCTTAGTTTTCATTGTCAATTTGACACAAGCTGGCATCATCCAGGAGAGATATCTCAGTGAGGTGCCATCACAGTTCAGGCTGATCTGTGGGCAAATTCTTGGGAGATCACCTTGATTATTAGTATATGAAAAGACCTAACCCACTGTGGGCAGGACTGTTCCCCAAGTGGGGATTTCTGGCTGTATAAGGTAGAGAGCAGGCTAGATGCAGGTAAGCATGCAGCATAAATTTATTCTCTCTCTACTCTTGGCTGTAGCTGTGATATAACCAGCTGCGTTCAGTTCTTGCCTGGATCACCCCACAATGACGGACTGTGACCTGGAATTCTAAGCCCAGTGTACCCTTCTCTAAGCTGCCTTTTGTCAGTGTATTTTATCATAGCAACATAAATTAGACCAAGACAAGGACACAGAAACCGGTGGCTGTAAGTGACCCCAAACCCAGGAATGGGGCCTCCTTGGCATTGAGGTGGTAGTGTGGTCTAGCCACAGCTAGGGCTGCAAGACAGCCAGTGATGACCTGAGGATGTCTATCCCCAGGCTGAGGCCACATAGCAGTCCCAGGTAGGCTGTCTAATGTGACTCCTCCCTCTGGACTCTGGGGCAGGAGGCAGGAGTGAATATTGTCAAGGTAACATGTACCCAAAAATGGGACCACTCTGTAAGGGAAGGAGAGGGCCCAGGGTGGTGTCTGTGTTCCACACAGAGGAAGATGCTGTCTTCAGAGAGTAGTTACTGCCCTGTAGGGAAAGAGGAATACTGCTTCACTTCCTCACGGACCCCCTCCATCACCAAGGAAACAGGGAACCGGAGTTTCTGCCCGCTGCCTTCCTTCTCTCAGCCCCAAGCTCCATGGAGTACACAGAAGCTCCCTGCAGGGCCCTGGACACCTTGTTATGGTGGTCGTCAAAGAAAGTGCATTGCTACCAGCTCCTGTACAACAAGTGGCCCTCAGGAGGACACGGGCCCAGAGACAGGGTCATGACTGGCCTCATGCCCACAGCTGGAAGGCATCTGGGATGACAGAGGGAGAAGGCAACAAGAAGGGCCAGCTACATCAGCTACTTCATCATAGCCTGGGAGTATGAGAGTGTGCACATGCACACCTGTGCTGTGGGAGGTTGGGGAACTCGAAAGAGACGCCAAGGATAAAGTGGGACCAAGAGTCACAAGTGGAGAAGTGGGCTGAAGAGAGGATGTCTCAGTGGGCAGTGCTGACTGTGTAGGCGTGAGGATGAGTTTAAATCCCCAGCATCCATGAAAAGATCTAGGGACGACAGTGTGCACCTGAAATCCAAGCAGTGCGGAGGCAGAGAGGACATCTCTCAGGCTCACAGGCTAGCAAATCTAGTTGAATGGGGGATTCCAGGTACAAAATATAAGGAAGAGTGACCCTCTGGCCTCCACATGTCTATGATCCTCTGGCCTCCACGTGTCACACATGCACAGGCATTGGCACACACTCAAACATGTACACACGCATATTTTCCCTCAAATATACATAAGAATGTCATGAGTCTTACCCAAGAGCCAGAATGAAAGAAAGCCGGCCTCTGCTCTCAGGAGGTCAAATTGGACATGCTGATATTTCCAGTTCACTAAGGTGCAAGCTTCCGCTCGCCGAATCCTCAGTGTCCTCCCCAGACACTCTGCCTGATGGTCCCTCTGGGGCATCACACAGTAGGTCTCCAGATCACCCTGGGGTGATGGTGTCTGAGAGGCCAACCTACATGTTGTAGGCAGAATTTGAACTTTGAAGGCAGATGGGTGGGGGTCTAAGCCTCAGTGTGCCACTCCTGTGTGACCCGGTACCACACCCCTTAGAGCCAGGTGTCCCTTTGCTTGCAGGCTGGTGCGGGTGTGGATAGATGAGCAGGTGTAGACAGATGAAGAAAGCATGAGAACTGTTCGGAGTAACTGTACTGGGTCCTTAGTAGGTGCTCGGCCAGCACTTCCTCATCTCATAGAACAACATGAAAGCTCAAAGCTCAGCAGGGGGAGCATACCTTACTCACCCTCCTGACGCCCCAACTCATGCCCCCTTCCCACATGTCAGCACAAGAGTTCTGGCAGGAGACAAAAGCCGAGGCTGAGGTGATGAGAATCCCATATAGCCGGCCACGTGCACCCAAGCACTAAGACTGGGCCTGAGCTAGCACGCCCAGACCCTTGGTAATAGGTCCCTGGGGAGCTAGGATGACAGGAGCCATGTCTTCCTGGAGGGGAGGTATGAGGAGGGCGATGCCGGCTGGGAGTATGAGCAAGGCTCTCACAGATGGGGAAATGGCGGGCGTGGGCTTTGTAGCATGGAACAGCCCTGGGGCAGGAATGGACGTGTTCCTTCCTAATGGAGTGCGAGGAGGGAGAGGAAGCAGGGGGAGGGAGCGCTGAGGCCCCGAGCCCCACCCAGCAATGCTTGTCTGGGAAAGTGAGGAGCGTGCTGACTCACCCAGACTCAGCCTGAGCGCCAGGGTGGGCCCTGAGCTCCCACCAGGGAAGGGAGAGAGTGGGAAGACCAGACCTGAGCAGTTGAGACAGGACTATGAGACCTGAGTCAGACAGGAGATTGTGTCCCATCTCACAGACAGAACTACCGAGACCCAAAGAGACACTGGCATGGCTATGAGGGGCCAGTGCAGGTAGTAAGTTGTAACAGTAGGAGTTGATGGTCCCTATCCTGGTTTAGGGGCCTCTGAAGATGGGAAAGGTCAGACCATTTTTGACTGTCAGCCTACGAGTCTCCTGGGCTAGATTCTGGGATGACCTGTGGCTACAACTATGACTCCAGTTCCTGCATTCCCATTGCCTCCTCTCAGCCACCCCCAATTCTCCCCCAAGACTGCTATCAGAAGCCCCTTGTCAAAGAAGCCCCCCCCTCCACCTCGAGTTAAGGTCAGATACCTCATGAGGCACACTGTGGAAGATGGAGCCTTCCCCAGTTTGAGTATAGGGGATGATTGGTCTCCCTTGAGAGGAACTACAGGTAGTGACATGTTCAAGCTTGTCCTATCTCTCCGGTGGGTGGACAGGCCCAGGATCAGGCATCAACTAGGTTTGCTTGCCAAATTCTAAGTCTATGCCCACTAGGAGGTTTGAGCATGCTAGTATGTCAAATGAATGGAGGATGGATGGATGGATGGATGGATGGATGGATGGATGGATGGTAGATGGGTGGATGGATGGGTGGATGGTAGATGGGTGGGTGGATGGGTAGATGGATGGATGGATAGATGGTGGATGGATGGATGAATGGATGGTGGATGGATGGATGGATGGGTGGATGGATGGGTAGATGGATGGATAGATGGTAGATGGATGGATGGATGGATGGATGGATAGATAGATGGATGGATGATGAACACCCAGTGAAGTGAGAATAGCAGGCATAATAGCAAAGGACCTGGGTTCCACTTCAGCTCAGCTCAGTTTACTCTGAGCTGTGTGGTTGGAAGAAAACTGTGTGCCCTCTTTGTGTCTGTCTCTTCATGAGTAAAATGCAGCCACAGCAGTGATTGTGTGGATCCGGTGTGAAGGAAAACACTTGCTGAAGACGTGAAGGAAGCTGGTGACATTGCTGAAATGCACGTCTGCATCCTAATTCCTGGAACCTATGGTCAACTGTATCTGGGCAACAAAGGACACAACAGACACAACAAAGGTGACATTTGCGATGGCCAATCCTAAATGTCATCACAGGGTCCTCAGGGGTAAAGAAACACAGGGCTCAAATAGAGAGGGCCATGTGACCTAGAGGCAGAGATCACACTGAGGCAGTCCTAAGCTGAGCAATGCTAGCCACCAGCAGCGGCTAGAAGAGGCAGAGAAAAGCTTCTCCGTGAGCCACTAGGGCACAGTCTTGTCTTGCTGTAGGCCTGGTGAGGCTGCTCTGTGACTTCCTATCCCCAGAGTCAGGAAAGAATACATTTCCACTGTTAAAGCCCCTACTTTGCGCAAGCTCATGGTTGGTAAAGATCCTGCCTAGGGGTGGGGTCAGCCCTTGAGGGGCGGGAGGTGCCACACTCCTCATCCCAGTAACTTTGGTGACTATGGAACTCCCAGAGAACAAGGCTCCTGTGTTATTTCTGGAGATGACCCGACCCAAGTCCGGGTGGGTGCACCTTCTGTGGCTGGCAATGGGAACCCTCCTATAGCATGCTGGGATGCTCTGGGAGGGGAGGGTGTCTGAGTCCTGTGTTCCATCCTGTGTTCTTACAGGGCTCCAGAACGTGCCTTCCTGCCGCCACTGGGATTACACGGTCACTGATTCCCCATAGCAGAAACCACTTGGCATGACACACCAAGCCCTTAGGCTCTGGGGACTGCTGGTCTGCGTGCTTCAGCCCCACTTTTGGGCCAAGATGCCTGCCACCCACCAGGATCACAATGCTATGACAGAAGTGGGGAACCTGTGCCCTCATGCTGTGGCTGAGCCGTTGGGAGCCAGCGGTTACTAGCACCATGGAGTTGTCTGTTCTCTTTCTGCCCTGGGCAGGCCCACTGACCTGTCAGGGAGGGTACTATATTCCCCGATGCCCAGATCTTGCAGCTTGGCCTCTCTCTTTTCCCTCTGCTGAGGTGGCCAGGGCCTGTGTCTGTTGTAGAGCAGGCAGGCCTGTGCCGGCTGCCCAGGCCATCTCAGCACCCAGAAAGTTTCTCAGGCGGACCAGGAACCCCGCCTCCTTCCTGATGGGCCTTTGTTGCTTGGGGTTTTGTTGGGTTTCTTTGCTTTGTTTTGTATAGGAAACTCGATATTGGCAAGCTTATTCGTTATGTTCTGTACACATCTACTTGGAACATTCCAAAAATCATATTTTAAAAAAAAAGCATGTACTCAGGGCAATTGTACTTTCAGAAAGTCAGTAGGTTCATTATTTGTTTTGGGTGGTACTGGGCCTAACTCTTCATGGGCCCTAAGCAATTCCTCTACTCTGGACTATATTCCCGATTCAGGAAAGAATGAAATCTCTCTTTTTTAAAATGTGTATATTGCTAAGAATGGTGATGATGGTATATTCCTTTAATCTCAGCACTCAGGAGGCAGAGGTAGAAGCAGGAGGATTGCTTTGAGTCTGAGGCCAGCCTAGTTAATATAGAGAGTTCTAGGGCAGCCAGAGCTACATTATAAAATCCTGTCTCAAAACCAAAAGAGAGTGTGTGTGTGTGTGTGTGTGTGTGTGTGTGTGTGTGTACACGGCAGAGGATGACTTCAGTTATTCTTCAGGTATCATCCAGCTTGATGTTTTGAGACAGTGTTTCTCTCTGGTCAGGAATTCACAGACTGGGCTAGGCAGGCTCGCCAGGGAGCCGGATCCACTAATGTTTACCTCCCCAGTCCTGGGATTACCCATGTGCCACCACACCCAGTGTTTCCTCCTCTCCTTTTCAATGTGTGTTCTGGGACTCATACTCACTGTCTGAGCTATCTCCCGACCTGGTGCCGTCCTGCTGTGGCTCAGCCAGTCAACCCTATGGCTGGGATCTTCCGTTGGCAAAATCACGGAGCAAAAATCTCAACATTCTGGATGGCGAGAATATGAAACCCCTGTGACTTGGAAATTCCAACCCCATGGATGAATTACAGAACCCACCACACACAAGGAGCCCAGAGGACAGGACATGAGTGTCCTCCACCCTGAAGGGCACAAGTGCACCCCAGATGCCTGGAGATACAGATGGCTGCAGAGCAGTGGGAAAGAATGAGCTAACAATGAACGGAAGAAGGAAGGAATAAAGGCAGAGTGGATAAAATACTGACTGTAAAGTATGAAATCCAAGTTCCCTAAGAAAATGCCTGCAACGGCATTATTTATAGAAAGAGCCACAAAGCAAAGTTGAGTAATACGCCCTTAGGAAAATGGGCAGCCATAATATATAAAATGTTCATCCAGGCCAATAACATTATTAAGGATGTGTACCAAAGAGACATTGTCATGGAAGTTGGGGGCGAAGAACTCATGATTGTAGACAACTAGTTGAGCAGTGAGAGACCTAGGGCAGGGAGGTGGGGATATGGGGCTCCCAAAGTCCTGGCTCATCCCCAGAGATGGAGGCAGGGGGAGTGTGAGTTCAAGGTCATTCTTGACTACAGGGGAAGTAAAGTCATCCTGAAGTACATGGGACTAGGAAAAAAAAAAACCCATCAATAATAACATAAAATAAGCCAGTGGTAGGAAAAAACTTGGTTGCCTGGACTTCATACAGCAGCACACAGAACATACTCAAGAACAGCCCACAATATGTAAATGTGTGTGAGTTAGGTGCTAGTAAATGACCTACAAAAGGCCATGCGGCTCCTGGCCAGCTTTGGGGGTTTATCTCTAAGCACTAGCTGTGGTTGTTAGTTTTAATTGTCAACCTGACACAACCTAGAATCACCTGGGGAAAGTTTCAGTGGATTATCAAGATTGGACTATTCAGTGGTCACGCCTTTGGGGGGCCTATCTTGATTTCAGTATTGGATTGGCGACACCCACCTATTGTGGATGGCAACATGCCCTAGGCAAGGAATCCTGACCTGTCTAGCACAGGCATGAATGCATTTACTGGCCCCTTCTTCCGACTGCAGATGTAATGTGACCAGCGGCTTCAAGTTCCTAACTCCTTGACTTCCCTCTGACCCCCAGTGAGGAACTATAACCTGGACCCGTGAGCCCAATAAGTCCTTTGTCCCCCAAGTTGCTCCTGTCATAATACTTTATCTTAGCAACAAGCATGAGAACAAGGCATTACCCATTCTCATTCTCTGGGATGCTTTTCCTTTCTCAAAAACTCTATTTGTATTTCCAGCCCCGTGTCCCTAGTGCAGCCTATCACCCTGGAATACAAGAACATGGATGCTTCAGTGGATTCCCTGGGACTCAGACCCACTCCCGTAACACCCAGGCTGGGCACAGCACGAGAGTGCCTTGGTCATGCTGGTCCATCTGTCTCCGTGAGGCTTCTCTGAGCCACTTGTGCTTGCTATTTAGCAGATCCAGACTTGGTAGACAAGATGGCTGCAGGGATCCAGGCCTCTGGTGAGGTTGGCTGAATGGGTGAGCTTCCTGGAATGTCAAATGGAGTCTGCAGTGAAGAAATTATGGAAGCTACCAGAAAGCATTTCAGGGCTCTGCAGGTGTCCCTCTGTCACCCGGGTGTCCCATCAGAGCTTTGGGCCACATCTGCTGCTCGGGATCCCTACTGGCCAGCCCTGGTCCTGTCTGGCAGGCTCATTTTGTGACAGATGCACATATATCCACACTGGACCCGGCAGTTCCCCAGGCCTGTTCACCAGACCCAGCTGAGCTCTGGCTTCCCCCTGCTGCCCTCATCCCTCAGCAGAGTTCTTGAAGAGTAATCAGTATTTGGATTTGGAGATATCTCACTAAGTAAACATTGATGTTTGCATAGGGAAATGAGGTCATAAAACGGGGGCTACAGAGGCCATACAGAGTGGTTCTAAAAGACCCAGCTGCAGCAGTTAACAGAGGTTTGGTCACGCCCACACACTCCTTTATCTCAGCTCCTCCAGAGCCAGAAGGGCAGGAAGGCACTGCTATTTCACACACCAGAGCTCCAGATGTGTTAAAGACTAAAGGAAGGGCCTGGGGACACAGCTCAGTTGGTAGAGTGCTTGCCTAGCATGCATGAAGATCTGGCTCCATCCTTAGCATGGAATATATCAAACAGACGTGGTAGTACATGCCTACAATTCTAACACAGTAGAAGCAGAGGTAGGAGGACCAGGCATCCAACCATCCTTGGCTACATGGTGAATTCGATGCTGGCCTGGGCTACATGAGATCTTGCCTCAGTGAAAAAAAAAAGTTCAAAGATAAGCGCTAGCAGAGTGCTTGACTTTCAGGGGGAGAGCTGCTGGGAGGTTAAGGTATGTGGGCTTGAGATAGCCTCCTTGGACTTGCGCCACATCAGAAGTAGGGCTAGGAACACAGCTGGCTGGGCCAGGGAAAAGGCCAGGAGAGCCTTGCCAAGATGAAACCCTCCCTGGGGGACCTAGGCATTGGTTACCATCTAGGGAATAGGCAGATACTAGTCTCAGAGGTAGAGGGGAGGGAGGGAGGGAAGGGAGACAAGGGAGGGAAGGGAGGGAGGGGAAGAGAAAGAGGAGGAAGAGGAGGTGGAGGAAGAGGAGGAGGAGTCTTCAGGAAAGAAGAGCCTGTAGGAATGGCAGACAAACATGGCAGCCTTGACAGCTTAGCCTTGTCAAGAGCTGTGTACAATGTCCTGATAGCCCATCAAAGCTAGATAGGTTAATCCTGGGCTCAAATAAACTTCTCTCAAAGGCAGTACTGGCTAGTGCGTGCCTGGGGAAGGTTCCATCCTCAGCAGCACTGTATCTGTCCCTCACTGGATCCAGACAGTCTCTGTGGGCTGGGTTAGGGAGAAGAGGCAAGTCCTTCTGCTGACAAACACTGCCCCCTTCCTGTTCCACATCTCCTTCCTTCCAGCCTATTATCCACAATCCTTCCAGCTTGTCACTCTACAATCTGTCTTTCCTCCCTCCCTCCTTTCTATCTTTCTTTTCTGTGTGTAGGATGTGTGTTCAGGATGTGTGTCTGTGTATTCATTCATGTATGGACACAGCCATGGAAATGTCACACTTCTACACACACTGTGTAACTGAGCTTCCAAATATGCTAGATAAATCAGAAAGAAGAGAGGTCAGGGCTGGGAGGATGGCTCAACTGTTGAAGTGCTTATCAGACAAGAATAAAGACCTGAGTTTGACTCCCTGAACTCTTTTAATAAGATAAAAATAGCAGGAGGTGGTGTACCCTTGTAATCCCAGTGGTTAAAAGAAATAGGATTCCCAGGGCAGCTTAAGCCAAATCAGTGAGTTCTAAGAATGTGAGAAGTCCGGTTTCAAAAACCAAGGTGGAGGGCAATAGAGAAATTGACCTCAGGCCTCCATGTGCACATGTGTATACATGTACACAAATATACAATGCACCCACTCACATGTGAACACACACACACACACACACACACACACACACACACACACACACACACACACACGGTTTTTCTTGGCTCTCAGTTTGGAAAGTCACAAGCACCAAGCCCTGCTGATTTGGCCTGTGGTGGAGAGAACACCACAGGGAGGCAAAGGGAAGGTGGTGGGGCCAGCTTCTCTGCCTCACCAGGGCCAGAGTCCCAGTATCCCTTCCAAGAGCATCACCACCATGACTTAACTTCCTCCCGCTCACCAGGATCTACCACTTCCCAAGCCCCAGACGGGGGCTTTTGGGGAGACTTCTAATGCAGACCCGCAGGACAGCACACATAGTCTGTAATAATACACAATGACTCATCTTATCCTCACTTTAACCCTACCCGTGCTGCATTGGTTCCTTTTCTCACTGCCGTGGCAAAATGCCTACAGAAAGCAACTTAAGGAAGAAAGGTTTATTTTGGCCCACAGTTTTTAAGGGTACAGTCCATCATGGTGGGTATGGTCTCTGTGGTGGCTGGTCACGTCACATTTGATCAGGAAGCGGAGAGATGAATGTTGGTGCTCTGAAAACTTTGCCTTTCAGTCCAGGACCCAGCCCACTGAGGGATGCCACTCTGTGAGAGTGGGTCCTCTCATCTTAACCTAATTAGCACGTCCTCACAGCACGGCCACAGGTTTTTCTCCTGGGTAACCATATACTGTCAAGTTGACAATGTTAACCATTTACAAGGATGCAAACACATCCCCATTTTAGAGGAGAAACTGAGGTGTGTGGGGGTTAATCAGCCAGCCCCTGTATATACTGAGAAGATATAGTAAGATCCACATCCCACCCCTACCCAGCTCTGCCTTCATCCTAAGTGTGCAGAGGGGGCAAACATCCAACAGAACCCCAAGGGACAGGAGAGGAATCAGAGGGTCACTTCCTGGTGTTGTAGGAAATCCTGGCCAGAAGCCTACCCCTGCAGCTTCTGAGAACACACAGCTCCCCATGCAGCCCCATCTCTACAGGACTAACTACATCTTCACTCCCCACTGGCTTCTGCCCCCAGCTGACCCCATCAATGCTCCCCAGAGCCAAGGCCAGGAAGCACCTCTTACATGAGCAGCTGGCATTCACAAAGATCAAACACTAGGCATCTTATCAGACAAGCTCCTCATTAAACTTTTATGGGCCAGGCTTCATTATAAATGAGCTGTCTGCTCCATGCCACTGAGCATGTTCCTGGGCTGAGAATCTTATGTTCTCAGAGCAGGGGGAGATGCACGCGGCAGGAATCGTGCTGCCTGGAGTTCAAATCCTACCTGTGCTGTGGCCAGGAATCTGTTATAGTTTAACTCTGAAGTGTCCTTAAAGACCTGCCTAACAGATGGAGGGCAAAATCCTGGGAAGAGATTAGATCATAAGGACTCTGCTTTTCATCAACAGATTAATGAACCATCAAGGAATTAACCCATGGATAGATACATAATTGATGACATTATTGGGAACTGGAGCCTGGTTGGAGGAAGTAGGTCATTACAGGCATGCCTTTGTGGGAAGGGGGAGGGGAGAGAAAGAGGGGGATGGAGGGAGGGAAAGGGGGCGAGAGAAGGAGAGAGAGGAAAAGAGAGGGAGAAGAGGAGGGACAGGGAGGGGGACTGGGAGGGGAGGGAGAAAGGGAGAGGGACAGGGGAGTGGAGGGAGAGAGGGAGGGGAGAAGGTGAGGGAGAGAAAGAGGGAGGGAGGGAGAGGAAGAGAGAGGGAGGGAAGGAGAGGAAGAGGGATACAGAGAGGGGGAGGGAGAGAGGAGGGAGGGAGGGATGGGGAGGGAGAAAGGGGAGGAGGCAAGGAAGAGGTGCTCAGGCATGCACATGAGCATATGAAGGCCAGAGGTCCATGTCAGGTGGCTTCCTTAGTTGCTCTCCACTTATTTCTTGAGACAGGTTCTCTCACTGAACCCGAAGCTTGCCAACTTGGCAGACTGGCTGGCTAGTAAGTCCCAGCGATCCACCACCCTAGCATTGGGATTGTCAGTGCTCACCACCATGACTGGCTTTTAAAAGTGGGTCCTTGGGGTCTGAAGTCAGGTCCTCAGCTTGCACAGGACTCACCAAGGCATCTTCTCAACTCTAAAGGGGTGTGTTTTATCCTGGATCCTTCATAATTCTTTGTTTCCTGGCCGCCATGTGATGAGCAGCCTCCTCCGTCACAAGATCCTGCCACCACGAGGGGCTCTGCCTCACCACAGGCTTATGACGGAGCCAGAGGCCACGAACTGAAGTCCACGAAACCTGAGTTCAAATAACTCTCCCCTCAAGTTATTCCTTCCCTTATCTATCCCAACAAGAGAAAGTCTGACACAAGCTATGCCAAGGAGGAGGCAGGCTGCTATCCAGTGCCTCAGTTTCCCTCTTATGAATGGGAGCGATAGCATCACCGTGTTTGCAGGGCAGCAGTCTCGAGTGCTCCACAGCTGGGCTGACCAAGAAAGAAACAGGTCTCTCCTTGCCCGAGGGTCCCTCTATGTCTGCGTCACTCCATCAAGGGCAGGCCATCTACACAGCCTGCTCCAGGCTTTCCACTTTCCCTCTGTCTGTTGACCAGTTGATCAGAGGAAGTAAGTTGTCAGTCATGGCTGGTTTGAGAGAGAGAGAGACAGAGAGACAGAGAGAGAGACCCAAAGACAGAGAGCAACATGGTTGGGGGGGGGCATGTCAGGAGGAGGGACACAGCTTCTGGTAGGTGACCCTGAGTCTACCTAGCACCTCAGCCTAGGAAGCAGACAGACATGCCCTTCCCAAGGCCCCATCCACCAGGCTTTAAAAAGGAGCACACACGTTTTGTTGCGGGAGAAGACGATTCGTTAAGAAGCACAGACAAGCCGGGCGGTGGTGGCGCACGCCTTTAATCCCATTTCTGAGTTTGAGGCCAGCCTGGTCTACAGAGTGAGTTCCAGAACAGCCAGGGCTACACAGAGAAACCCTGTCTCGAAAAACCAAAAAAAAAAAAAAAAAGAAGAAGAAGAAGAAGAAGAAGAAGAAGAAGAAGAAGAAGAAGAAGAAGAAGAAGAAGAAGAAGAAGAAGAAAAAGAAAAAGAAAAGGAAAAAAAAACCCAAAAAACAGCATAACTCACAAACTGGGGTATGGAGCTAAGAATCCATTGGTAAATGGTTAAGGACTGTCACAGGCCCCAGGATAACGCTAGTAAGTCACAGGTGGCATGTTTGTCAACAACTTTGACCTTGGAAAAGCCATCTTCAAATCCACAGACTAGAAAGTTAGCTAGCTGAGCACAGTCACAGCAAAGAAGCTTAAGTGACAGCATGACAATTTACAGGCTGACATCTCCATTTGTATGCTCCTGCTGGGGACAGGCAGGGACTTACGTATGTAAAACGGTTCGGGGGAGGGGGGCCGGGGGGGGTGGAGTAAGGTGTACCCACCACCTGGTATTCCTTCTCCTTCCTTAACACCCTAGTCCAGTGTGTTGACGTCCCATGAGCTGAGATCTATACCCAGAGCCATCTGTCCCCAACCAGAGCCTTTCTGTTCTCTATGAAGAGTGTGACCTTGCCATCATTACCAACTAAGTTCAACCCAGGACCAAGTGATCTGCAGGGAGCCATTAACTGTAGTCAGATACAGAAGGTAGGGTGGTGGAAAATCATGGAAGGCCAGGCCTAGTGCCAGACAAGAGACGACAGCAGGACATTGGTCTCTGTGCCTGAGAGGTCATAGTCTCGCCCCAGCAACATGCTCCATGCTGTCTGCGAGATAGATATGAATGGGGTTTAGGTCAACCAGGTGGGCCTCAGCTCTGAGTGAGAGAGCAACAGGAACTTTAATGGCCCCCGTTTCCGAGGTGGCATTGCTGTTGTTGAGAGGGTAGCTGACTCCATGACTGCAGAAAGCTAACGTACAGCTCTGTTCTTCTTTTCTGGGTGTCAAAGAAATAGAAAGGTCCCTAAAATCTGGTCTGTGTAAGCTTAGAATGAAGTAGATCCCCAGGCCTCATCTTAGACTTGAAAAATCAGAATATCTGGAGGTAGGTCCTAGGAGCAAGCATCTTTAAGACATGGGCATAGGATGAAAAAGACTGGAGACGGAGTTTAGTTGGCTGTGTGCTGCCTGGCATACACAACGTCCTGGGTTTCATCCCTAACACGGTCTAAGCTAGGTGTGGGGGTGTACATCTGTAATTTCAGCACTCTGGAGATAGAGGCAGGAGGATCAGAAAGAAGTTTAGGGTCATCCTTCTCAGCTACAGAGCGAGTTTGAGGCCAGCCTGAGCTACATGAGACCTTGTCTCAAAAACCAGACCGCCCGACTGCTCAGATAGAGACCTGTTGCACTGAGCAGTTTCTCTGCATTCTTCTAAGCCAAAGGCAGCTGCAGCCACCCCCAAAACCCCAGGTCAGAACAGAGCAGAGCTGGAGCCCACACACAACCCAGAGTGAAGGCAGACACCTGAACCAGTGGCATGGACTCCATGTCTTTCACTCAGGGACACAAAGTACTATTGGCCCAGTGTGTACCAAGACACTGGTTCTTTTCTGGGGATCAGCCCCACCTTACTCTGCCACATTCCCTCTGACACACTGTCAAAATGTTTTAAGAACAGAAGCCCAGAGGAAAGCAAAGCGTTCCTTTCCTCACGCACAGAAGCTGCAGGTTGGGTTTCCAAGCTCAGCTGGCTTTTTCTTCTTCGTTTGGATCTCAGGACCATGTCCTCAGAGGGGTCAGAGGGAACCCTGACCAGTGTGTCTCCCTGTATTTTCTCAGGAGCATGTCCTCAGAGGGGTCAGAGGGAACCCTGACCAGTGTGTCTCCCTGTATTTTTTCGGAGCATGTCCTCAGAGGGGTCAGAGGGAACCCTGACCAGTGTGTCTCTCTGTATTCTCCATAGACCCAAGATGTTGCGCTACAAGCTCAGGGACAGTACCACTGCACATCGACACTGTGAACAACACTGCTACAGGAGCACCAGGAGGCAGCGTGATGGTTTTCTTGTTTCCAGTACTGTGATCTCCAATACCACTAAGCTTAAGCCCTAAGTTAAAGTGTGAATCTTGTTTTGTTGCTGAAGGCATCAAGAAATGCACCTGCAAAGGGGTGGGAAAAGCGTGTTTCCGGGAAGTCATCTAATTGGACTGAGCAGCAAGATATTCCATGGCTAAAAGCCATGCCCAACAGCTTGTTGGGACAGGGTGTTCAGTCCAGCACAAGGCTGTTAGGATGCAGTCTTCATCAGGGTTGCTGTTGCGGCAGTGAAACACTATGAGCAAAGGCAAGTTGGTGGGGAAAGGGTTTACCTG
Organism: Arvicanthis niloticus; assembly: GCF_011762505.2. NCBI lineage: Eukaryota > Metazoa > Chordata > Mammalia > Rodentia > Muridae > Arvicanthis > Arvicanthis niloticus. The sequence goes on from NC_047667.1 coordinate 8,636,121, forward strand.
GTTTGCTCTTCCACATCACAGTTCATTATCAAAGAAAGGACAGGAACCCAAGCAGGGCAGGAAACTGGAGGCAGAATCTGATGCAGAGGCCATGAGGGGTGCTGCTTACTGGCTTGCTCATCATGGCTTGCTCAACCTGCTTTCTTTTATTACCCAGGACCTCCAGCACAGGAACGGTACCACCCACAATGGACTGGTCCATCCCCCATGAATCACTAATTGAGAAAATGCCCTACAGGCTTGTCTACAGCCGGATCATATAGAGATGTTTTCTCAATTGACGTTCCCTCCTCTCGGAGAACTTTAGCTGTGTTAAGCTGACATACAACTAGCCAGCAAAGACACCCAGGCAGTCCTCACCAAGTTTCCATCCCATGCCTCTATCCTAGGTCCCCTGATAAATCTGACCATCATCCCCGATTCTGAGGCTTTAGGGAGACAGATGTCCAAATTCCTCCACTGGGAGAAAGTCTCCCCCTTCCTTAGCCTCATTCTGATCTGCGCCCCAGCCCCCTCCTCTTCTAAAGACCAGCTATGTTTGTTGTCCCGCCTGCCTGTGATGAAGCCTCTTTTGGAACAGGCAAATGGAAAAGCCACAGTAAAATAACCTTTAGCAGCTTCCAAACTATTCTCCACACCTCCCTGCTCCACCCGTTCTCCTCCTCAGAATAACTGAGGGGCTGGCGAGAGGGTGTTATCAGTAAAGAGTTGTTTCCCCTCAAGCTTTAGAACCCAATCTGAGCCCCATTACCAATGTTAAACAAAAAAGGGGTGGTGGTGCACACCTATAGTCTCAGCACTTGGAAGGCAAAGGCAAGCAGATCTCCGAGTTCAAGGCCAGCCAGAGCAACACAGAAATTCCCCCAGCCCCACCCTCCTGAAAAAGAGCTGAGGGGGCCCAAGAGATGACTCTGTGGGCAAAGTGCATTTGAGTTTAGATTTCCCCAATGCCTATGTAAGATTAGGATGAGGTGGCAAGTGTCTGTAAGCCCACTGTTGGAGGCGGAAACAGGCAGGCCCTAGAAACTCACTAGCCAGTCAGCTTAGCTGTATTGGTAAACTCTGGGCTCAGTAAAGGATGAGTTTAGTGCTCACGCGTGCGCGCGCACACACACACACACACACACACACACACACACACACACACACACAGAGTCACAGCAGTCAATGGCCTGTGGCCATTACAGAACGACAGCTCGGTGGACTCTGCTATTAAGCCCACTGAAAGGTTTGGTTTGGCATTCAAGGTGATACTAAGGCAGATTTTTTTGGGGGAGGCGGGAAGAGATAGATGAGAAGAGTTATTAGCACCATGGACAGACAGACAGATGACAACATAGCAAAAGCTCTGAGGAATGCCCAGAACCACAAGGCAGAGCGGGGATTCCCTGCTTCCAGGTCTTGGAGGAACAGGGAGGTTTTCTGTCACAAAGCTGGTTTGGTGGTCCATTTTTGCATTTGGCAAAGAGGCATCTGGCTGTAAGGATGTGGCAGCGTGGGGCAGAGCTGAAGTGTGCCCATTACACCCACAGCATTCAGCTGACACAGAGGCTGCAGCCTGAGGCTCTCATGCACATGACAGTTTGCATGCCTGTAAATTTCCTGGGGGACCTGAGAATATGGCACCTGTCACTCTCCTGGAGTTCCAGCACTTAGGGGAGTCTGTAAAGAATGGGGTTGAAGATTTGCAGACAAACTATTGGTGGGGTGGCTTGCCATTCCTGTCACAGTAGCTAGAAGAGGTGACTGGAGGTCAGCATGGCTTCACTAGCCTCTGGTCGAAACCTAACACTCAGTAGATGTGCCTGCTTCATAGGTGAAAAGATGAACCTCGTTGGTTCACAAGGCACCTATTCTGCACTGGCAGACATGTGGCAGTCTCTCCCCCGCCGGCTGCCGAGTGACCGGGACAACAGCAGGTCTTTGGGTAAGACAGAGGCAGTCCTGTGAACACAACAGGGATCACTAGACTCAGAGCCTGCACACTGGGATCCTCTACTCCTGAGACTTATCAGGATCCTGAAGGCCACAGGCCGGGGTCTGAGTATTCCAGCAGTGTGGGGCAAGGTGGGGCTGAGCAGAGCAGCAGGTGCACCCAGCAGCAAGCAAAAGGGCCTAGTGACTCCAAGAGGCAGGCGGGGGCTTAGATTCTTCTGGTGAGAGACGACACGGTGCCTCATTTGCTGCATGCCGCGTGTGTAATTAGACACATTGGTGGTAGCAGGCAGCCTACAATGCAGGCTTGATGGATTGGGGACTCCACTAGGCTTGGACCACATTAATCACAGAAGCCAGAACTGTGGGGCCATTTTTCTTGCAGGGTTTGTCTAGCTCTCACCTGGGATAAGGGGAGTGTGGGAATGAGGAGGTACGGCTCCCAGTCCTGAAGCTCTTATCATGGCCCTCCTTGATCTTCTTGGTGGAGACTAACTATCCTAAGCTTATCAAGGAGTCCCTGAGGCCTGCCTCAGCAGAGCATGGGTCCTACAACTCTATGCTGCTCCCTGGCAGTGGGGTTGACAAGAAACACCCTCCTAGGCTATGTCCCACAGTCTGGTCCCCTAGACCTCACAGAAGCCTGTGGGCCCACCTCTTAGACTCTACACCCGGGCTTGGTGATTATCAAACAATATAGCCCACAAGGAGGCATTGCATATTGATCTACTGAACCTGTCAATGTCATCTGCACCATAGGGGATTGGGAGAGGATGTTGGGATGCAGAGATGATTCTGGATCCAGCTGGATGATCTCTAAAAGCAATAGCAAATGCCTTTGATGAAGCCACAGGCAGGGGTCTGAGTGTCCAGAGAGAAAATAGTCGGAGAGAAAATTGTAGCAGGAGAGGAGACTCACATGGGGGCAGGTCCAGGGGAAAGCAGTATGGTGTGAGGTTGGGGTTGCAAGTCAAAGATGCAGGAGGCTTCCAGAAATGGGGAAAGATAAAGGCATGCTCCCTCCACAAGTAACTAGCCCTGTCCACACCAAGCAAGACTTAGCTCTGGTCTCTGGCCTCCAGAACTGTATGACAATACACTCGTGCTGTCTTAAGCCACAGAGCTGAGTATGTGTTATAGCCACAGGGAATGAACACACATTCCTCAGGTATCCAGTCGGGTGCAAAGGGCATGGAAGTCGGTGAACAACACAGTAATTCCCCGTGCCTAAGGGGCTAGGGAGATGGCTCAGTGGATAGCAGCATTTAATGTGCAAGATGTGGACATGTGTCCTAATCCCCAGCACCCACTAGCAAACTGGGCACAGCTTGTGGATCTGAAGTCCACTGTGGGTGAACAAGAGGGAGAACAGAAGCTTGCTGGCTGTCAGCCTAGCTTCAGGTTCAGGGGCAAATCCTGTCTCTAGGGAGTAAGGAAGTGATGGAGAAGGAAATCTGATGTCCTCCTCTGGCTTAAACACACACACACACACACACACACACACACACACACACACACACACACACACAGAGGATCCTGAACAAGGAAACACAGATTTACAGGAAAACTAGCCACATTTGTATCAGATGTGTGGGTTAGTACACTGTACTGGTGTTGGATGATACAGGATATTAATGTCTGAACAGCTGGGTGGAGGGCATGCGGTTTATCTTGTCCAATGTTTACAGCTTTTGCATTCCTGATTTTATTCCAAAATAAAAACGATTTTAATTGATTTAAAGGTTATTGCGTATGTGTCCTGTGTATTATCTTTGCACATGGGTGTTATGTGTGCCATGGTAAACATGTGTGGAGGTTGGGGAGTTGCTTCTGTTCTTCTACCTTTACTCGGGTTCCAGGGATTGATCTCGGGCTACCAGGCTTACACTGCAAACACTTTTACTCATGGACCCATCTTGTCATTCTCCAATGTTAAACTTAAAATTTGTCTTAAAAAGAAAGCCAAAGTCCCAGGCTAAATGTCTAGTAGGCAGGAGGTGTCCTGAAACAGGTATCACTGGACAGCTGGCTGGCACACAGCAAACACACAATGCTTCGAACATCTGAGCACACAGCTATGCCGACTAACTTTATTCTATTGGGAGTTGGAGTCTCATAGGTGAGGCACCAGTGGGGACTCTCTGCCCAGCACTCTCTGTGTACCTACTATGCCTCTGTCATTGTAGGTAGAGCAGGCCAAGGGAATCTCAGTCTACGTGACCTTGCTCTGCTCTGGCAGTGGTGTTGGAATTCTGAGCTGAATCCCACTCAGGGTGGGACACCCTGTTCTCCTCAGGAGGTGGCATTGAAGCTGAGGGGTTTCAGATTGGGCAGGGAACAGGAGCCAGTCATCCAGACAAGTGACAGGGACTATGTATCTGCACCGCAGACAGTAACTTGATGTGGACAGGTGAGGAGGTCTGAGAAGAGTGGAAGGGGAAGGGGACAGACAGAAGGACTCACTTCCTACACCTGGAGGGCTGAGTTAACAGCCAAGGCCCAAACTTCTGTGATCATTAATTCTCATGTTCAACTTGAGAATCTAGAACCTCATTAAGAGACATAATACATCACTGTAAGGGCTTTCTCGATTGGGTTATCTGTGGAAAAACTACCCTAAATGTGGGTGGCACCATTACCTGGGCTGGAGCCTCACACTGAAAGAGATGGGGGGGGGGCAACCTAGCATCTATCCCTCTCAGTGTCCTGAATGTGGGTGCCATGTGACCAGCTGTCATGACTTCACCGCAATGGACTCTCAAAACATGAACCAAAATAAACTTTCCTTCCTTTGTTGCTTTGGTCAGCTACTTTATCATCGCAATAATAAAAATAACTGGGTCTCTCCTCTGGCAGGAGACCAGGTGGTGCAGGAGGGGGTGGGGCTCGGAAAGGAGCAAACACCAAGAGAATGAACATTAGCCAGGGCTAGAAGTCTCCAGTGGAAATGACAAGTCACATCAAGGTGTTGCCATTCTCCTTGGGGACCTCAAGGTGGGAAGCAGTAAGAGCTCACTCTGAGCTTGTTTTACAGAGTGTGCCTCAGTACCTCTTTGATAGTGAAGCAGGGGACTCCAAAGCACTACGCCAGAGCAGCCTTTACTTGAGACTACATTGTCGGGACCAACAAGGAGGCCATGTGGACCATGGTGATGACACATGATCCAAGCTTGCTACTCAGAAGAAGCTAGAGTGAGGCTAGCATGCGCTCATCACCTGCTCGTGGGTTCACAGTTACAGCACTTTGGTGACCTAAAAGGACAGAGGCAGGCAGCTGCACAGCAGGAGCAGTGGCTGGGCGCCAACACTTACCCGTGTACACCGTGGACAGAGTGAGGGTCATAATGGCACCTTCCCTCCTGGTGTCTCATGTCAATCGGCAAAGGCGCGTGGAAAGACGGCAGGAGCTGCTGAGGAACTGTGGAGAGGGAGGGAGAGAGAGAGAGAGAGAGAGAGAGGACTTCAAAAACTTTCCCCCTCCCTGGAAAAACAATTTTCAAAAGGCTTTAAGCTCCATGAATTCCTGAGCAAGAGTGGCCAGGACAAGGGGCTCCATGATGCCTGCGCTATCACACACCCACGAAGGAGGATGAATAAATAATCAAAGCCAGCCTGAGAATCCTACATCTTCCACATAAAAGATCCCCAGCCGCGCTCTTGACAAAGACAAGCAGCTCAATGCTCTTTGAACTTGGGGAACCCAGCTTGGCCGCAAATCAGGGCTGACAGTGCTGACAGACTCTGACTCCCGCCAGCTTCTGCCCACCCCGGCTTGGCTGCGTGTGGCTTCAGTAGCATCAGGTACCAGCCTCAGATCCACTGTGCACACAGGCTGGACATATTTACCTAGAACCATCTGTGAAGCAAGGCCCAGCTTGGGGGCATCTGCCTTAGGTACCTAATTCTCTACTCAGTGTGTATGTGTGTGTGCGTGCATGCCTGTGTGTGCATGAGTGTCTCTGTGTGTGGTGTGTGTGAACATATGTTCGCATGCATGTGGAGACCACAGGACAACCTCAGGTGTTGTTCATTTTCAGGTACTATCCAACTATCCTCACTGTCTTATAAGACAAGATCTTTCACTGGGATTTCGCATTCACTGATTCAGCTACCCTGGCCTGCTAGCGAGTCCCAGTGATCCTCCTATCTCTGCCTTCCCAATGCCAGGATAGCAAGCACATGTCCCCATACCAGGCTTCCAACATTTGTGATGGGGACTGGGTTCTCATGCTTGTCCAGCAAAATCTTAACTACCACCCCAGCCCCCAACCACAGTAAATTTAACTCTTTTACCACAATGCCATAGAAGAGAATTTTCTAGTGTAGTAACAGAATCTGTTTACAAAGAATAGCCTTATTTCAGCAAATCAATCAAGGTGCATCTAGCTGTCAGCAGCCCTGATGATGTGGAAGTCACGGCAGATAGACTAGGCCTTGCTTCCCCGGCCCAGTGGCCTTCTGACTGAGGGAAGAGTCCACAGAGGAATGAGGAACGCTCCAGCCCTTAGCCTCGTCCCAGTCTACTTGTTAAAAGGCGCTGTTTTCCTAAAGCCTATAATTATGTTTGCCTCTGGGGCACCCAGGCATTTTCTTTCAATAAGCAAAGAGCATCCTGCAATTACCACGATGATTTGTTGAGCGCAGGCCAAGTGCGGACAGGGGCTGACTCAGCTCCAAACTGACACACACGTGTTGGTGTTTTCAGTTCTGGAGGCAGTGCAGGCACCAAAGGGCTGAAAAATAATATCAAGAGTGGAGAGTTGGGGCTGGGGAAAGAGCTCAGTGGACCCAAGTTCGAAGCCCAGAACCCACATGAAAAGCCAGGGAAGTGTTGCACACTCATAAACCCAGAAGTGAGGAGGAGGAGACAGGAGGATCCCTGAAGCCCTCTGCAGCTTAGACCAATTGTTGGGACCCCGGTCCTAGTGAGATACCATGTCTCCAAAACCAAGGCAGGTGGCACCTGAAGAATGAGCAGAGACTAACCTCTGGCCTCCATATGTTTTGTGTGTGTGTGTGTGTGTGTGTGTGTGTGCGCGCGCGCACACACACACATGCACCCACACAATACATTTACCTCACACTTATGAACACGCTCACAAATATTTTCACCGTTTTAAGTAGACAGTTGAGGAGCAGCAGCATAATCACAGAACAAGGCTGTCACCACCCCGTCCACCGAACTTTTTAACACGTTAAGGGGAAGTGTCCCCATTAAACACAAACAGTCCACTAGTCCCTGTCCCTGACAACAGTCACTCTGCGTGTGTCCCTGTGAACCTGACAGCGCGTTTATCAGCAGAGTGCTTGTCCTCTTGTGTCTGGCTTACTTCACTCAGCAGATGTTCTTGAGGCTCGTCAGTGATTTCTCTCCTTTTAAGGCTGACTGCTGTCCCGTTGTTTGGATATACCACATTTTGTTTGTCTGTTAAACTGTTGGTAGACATTTGGATTTAATGCTATCAATTTTGGGGGAGGTGAGAGACAGAGTCCCACACTGTAGCCCAAGCTGGCCTTGAACAGATGACAATCCTTTTGTATTTGCCTTCTGAATACTGAGATTGTAGCTTGAGCTACCCAGCTGGCTTTCATGTTAAGAATTCCCAATGAGAAGAAATTTTCATCCTGAATTAAAAAAAAAATTACTGGTGTGTGTGTGTGTGTGTGTGTGTGTGTGAACCTATGTTCCATGCGTATAGGTCCTCTGCCTTAAAAAGGCAGTGTACTTAACCACTGAGCCACCTTGCAAGCATCCCCCAACCCCAGCTTTATAAAAAAAAAAAAAAAAAAAAACAGGGGTTCTGGGACCTTAGAGACCAGAAGTAAACATTAGATCCCCCAGAACTGAAGCAACATCAGGCAGTTGTGAACCAGATGATATGGGTACTGAGAACCAGACTCAGGTCCTCTGCAAGAGTACAATGTGTACTAAACTGCTGAACCATTTGAGCCCAGTCTCAGGAGCCCTGCTGTAATAGGACAGCACACACCCATCCACTCACACTCACACTCACACGCTCCCACTCACAGATGCTCAACCACACCCATCACACGGTCTTTGCAGGTAAGTAAAAGGATGCAGGCTGGTACTAGCTCGTCTGAAGTCAGACATTTCAGCTCAGTAGGGGCCATCCCCTCAAGCTTCTGTTGGAAGCTTCCAGAAATAAATGCTTGCTCAAAGCTCACAGCGAGGAAGTTTTAGCTTCTGAGAGAAATAGCCCCCATATGGAGGCTCCGGCAGCAGCTGCAGAATACAAAGAGAAACAGAGGAAGCAAGAGGTACCTTTGGCTGGGAAGACAGCTCAGTGGGTAAGTATGCATGGGGACCCAAGTTCCAATTCCTGGCACCTATGTACACAGCTGGGCATGGCCACCTGTAATACAGTGCTGTAGGGGACAAGCACAGCAAAGTCACTGAGGGTTTGCTAACCGTCAACCTAGTTCCAGGTTCAGTGGAACCCTGCCCAAAGGAATAAGGTAGTGTCCAGTGATAGAGGAAGGCACCAGTGTCCTGCTCTGGTCTTTGCAAATGCATGTGCACCTGAACATGTGTGCAAATGCACCACGTACACCTCTCTACCCATGTATAGTTCACGCACATGCAAATGTACCAGACGTACACACATACACCTCTTTACCCATATATAGTTAAAAAAAAAATAGCCACCTTCAGCAGGCATAGTGAATTTGATCATTCCACACAATGTTTTCATTGTGGGTTTTTTTTTTTTTTTTTTTTTTTTTTTAAGGAAATCTAAATTAAATCATGTCCTCCAACAGAAAAGACACACACACACACCATATGCCATTTCAAAGAAATGTCTCCCTTTTTAAGTTTTTGAGGAAGAAGCTCAAAGTAGAGAACGTTCAACAGCCACACCCTGTCCCTAGAAAAAATGCACAGTTTGCACATTTGTTTTTGATCTTGCACAGAAAGTCCCTGAGAAAGTGGAGAAGAGGCAACTGCCATTAAAAGTCCAGAATTTTTGTGCGCTAACTCAAACACCAAATGTTCCATGGCTGGTAGGGTCTGGTGACGAGCCATACGTGTGATAGGGTCCTGAGGTAACCATTTTGCTGTGTGTGAGGAAGACACTGAAAGGAGATAGAGACAGGCTTTCCTTGGAACCTGAGCTAAAGTGGGCCTTATAACGACCACAGTGGTGAATGGTGAGGGGTCCTTACAGGAAGAACTCAGAACATCTGGGTCATGAAAGCCTGTCTCGAAGTCATGACAAAGAGTTCTGAGATAAAGTCATGTGTGGCTATACTGTAGACACTGCCTAGAGAAGGGTTCAAGAGACTTCTCGGTGGTCATGACCCACAGACAGGACACTATGGGGACAACCCAGCCGAAAAGATGTCCATTTCCCCAGAGAATGGCCATCTCCAGAGTTTCCTGCCTGTTCAATTATAACCACCAGACGGAATCAGCTTGGAGGACATGTGTCCTCTGAGAGTGGGACCAGAGAAGTGGGTTTCTTTGAGAAACCTTGCTGCCCAGGTACTTAACGGTGGTACTTAGCGGTGGCCAGGTGACTCCAGGACAAGAGCCTCTGTACAGTGCAGGTGGTGTGCTGTCGCCTCCTCATTGCCAGTGCGATGGGGTTTAGAATCACCATGGAGTATACTCCTGAGTGTACCGAGGTGTTTCCAGAAAGGTTTATCTGAACGGGGAAGACCAGCCCTGAGTGTAGAATGGTGTATTACTTTCTTTTCTGTTGCTATGATAAACACCATGAGCAACACCATCTATTGAAGGGAGGGTGTGTTTGGTCTCCAGTTCCACAGGAGTACAGTATCTGTGGTAGCGAGACATGGCAGCGCGTGGCACGCACCGCAGCTGGGGCAGAAGCTGAGGGTTCATGCCTTAAACAGAAAACACCAAGTGGAGAGAGCGCAAACTCCAACTGGTATGAGTCTTTAAAGTTTTAAAGCCCGCCTCCAGTGACATGCTTCTCCTAACAAGGCCACACCTTCTCCAAACTCCCAAATTGCTTTGCACCACCAACTGGGGACCAAGTATTCAAATGCTCAAACTATGGGGCGGGGGTGGGGGGGGTGGGGAGGACATCTCATTGAAACACCACCGGTAAGCTGGAGTTCTGGACTGAATACAAAGGAGAAAGCAAGCTAAGCGGCAGAATTCACCTCTTTCTGCTTTCCAAGTACAGATGCAAAGTGCCCAGACAATTCACTCCCTGCCTCTGTGCCCTCCCACCATGACAGGCTGTGAACCAGGCCCTTCCGTCCTTGGAGGATTTCTTAAGTCACCTGTCAGGTAGTTTGTCCCAGCAACAAGGAAATTAGGTAATACAGCAGGGTGTTGTGTTGAGGCTCAAGCATGTATACATGTAGCCTTCAGGGTAAGCAGGAGAAGGACGGGCAGCTGGCTGAAGGCCAGAGTTCCGTGGATTCCTGGGCTCCACTAACCAGCCAGTCTAGATGAATCAATCAACCAGTTCCAGGTTAAGGAGACACTGTCTTAAAACAAACAAACAAGATGCAAAGGGCAGGATTCACAGCTTTGCGGAAAAGAGCTTTGATAAGTGGATTCTTCTGGCTTCTCATCACATTCCCAGGTACAATCCCCAGAAAGCCCAGGCTGGCTACTCCACATGAGCTTCCTGAGGACCTGTGGCCTCGGTGTACAGGATACACAGAACAAGGGCATGTGCAAGGGCACTCCTTATTTGTCAGATGTCTAACGGTGGTCTTGGAATCATTAGGTCACCTAGACTTTTCACTGGTGAAAAGGTGAAGGAGTGGGCCAGAGCTGGGGAGCCTCACTGAGCTGGGCTTGTCCTCAGTCCACTTGGAAGTTTAGACAGCCTCCAAGGCTAGCCCCTTAAGTGGAGTCAGGCATCCAAGTGTTCAATGCCCATGCCTCAGAGCTACAATGGCTGGCGCTAAAACCGTCTAGAAGCAAGGACTCCTCAGCCCTCCAGACTTAGCATACCTGTCTTCAGGACCCTGCACAAACGGCATGTGTTCCCAGCCACAGGACAAGCTGCTTTTGGAAGCCCCTGTGGGAGCGACTACCTCACAAAGATGCTTTTTAATACCTATGATATCACAACATGTGACTGAAAAGTATTACAGTCTCGGTTGGAGGTGGGGCTTAAAATCAGGCCGGACATTCAAACAGCACAAGCTGACTGTTGTCCACCAGGCTAAATGAGCAGCTGGATCTTCCCCTGGCCTACCCTGGTCAGGGAATTACTGACAAAATAGTTGTTGGAAGAGTGCATGGGGCTGGGCTGGAGCCAGTGTGAGCTATTCCATGTGGACAGCACCCTGAAATTAAGCTCAATTGGGAAGGCAAGAGAGGAGAAAAGAACACTCCCAAGAGTACTCCAGAAAATGCCATGGAAGAGGCCAACTGAAGCCTCAGAGGCTAGGCCGCGCAATCTGTCCCTTTAAATGGTGTTCCCAGAATAACATGGGACAGGCCACAGGAACAGACTGGGGCCATCCCAGAGGCTTGGGATGTAGTATTGAAGCAGCCGTCTCAATGAATCATCCTGTGCCTCAGTTTCCTCATCTGTGAAATGAGGGCAGTGACAGGGCAGAGGGACACAGAGTGTTTGTGGCATATGGTGAGCAGGAGAACCAGTGTGGCTATCTGTACTGCCAGCTCTGCTGGGCTCCCTCCTCTCCAGCAGGGGTGGGGACACAGGGGAGTTTTATAGGACCCCAGGGAAACTCCCCCACCCATCGTGGGGAACAGCACGGCTTCCTCACCAGTTCTAGTTGATCAGTGGGGTCCCAGGTTGACAACTTCTGCTGTCACTTAGACACTGTCCAAGTGTCTCTTTTTCTTCTCTCCTTCCCCCACACCCCTCTGTTCTTGAAACAAAGCCTCTCTCCGACCTGGAGCTTAGTCATCAGGCTGGGCAGGCTCGCCAGTGAGCCCGGCAGCTGCCTGTTTCTGCTTCCCCAGCAGTGAGGTTACAAACACGCCATGCCTAGTATTTTTTCCAGCAAACATCAGGTATCAGACTCATGTTCCGATGCTTGCCAGGCAAGCTCTTTGCCAACAGAGCCATCTCCTCAGACCCAGGAAGGGGAATCTTAGGGCCAGAAGAAACATTAGGAATAGTCAACCCAGAATAAAGGGAGCAATTGTCTAGGTCACAAAATCTGTTTTCTAGAAAGTTGTGTGATGGTCCCCAAAACAATCAGTAGATTTGAAACACAGAGGATTGTCATTCTAGAAACTCTGTGATCTTGCAAAAAGCATGAATCCAGGGGCTCCATTGCTGAAGTGCCTCTCTTACAAACATAAGGACCAGAGTTTGATCCCTAGAATAGAACCCACATAAGAAAAGCTAGGTGTAGTGGTGTCTTTTTGATCCTGTAGCTAGGGAGGCAGAGTCAGGCAGATCCCCAGGGTTGGCTGTTGTTCACTTGGTGAATTCCAGGCCAGTGAAAGACCTTGTCTAACAAAATGGAAGACAGACACAGCTCCTTGTGACTTACACACACACACACACACACACACACACACACACACACACACACACACACACAGAAGGAGGGAGGGAAGAAAGAGAGGGAAGGAAGGGGAAAGAACAAATTCAGGTCAAGTTCATGGACTTGGAGGTAAGAGCAGCCAGCACATTGGTTCCTGGGCCCCATGCTCCTTGCTCCCACTGCAGAAATGGAGCTGAATGAATCAACTTGGGGAAGATGTTTCTGACAGGCTTCCTTGCCACCTCATCATTTGGCAGCTTCCAGGCTGTGTGGTCAGAGTCTCGGGGTCATTTGCTCCTTTCAGAAGAATATCTGTGACACTCCACTATCAGGCCCTATGAGCCACAGTGTTGTCAGTTGCCACAGTGTTTGCAATCGATGCTAAGCTCCCACAGGGAAGAGGCTGAGAGGACAGGTAGGCACCTGGAGCTCACTACCTGACCAGACAAGCCAGGCGCATCAGTGAGTTCTAGGTCATGAGAGACTGTCAAAAACAAAAACAAAAACAGAAAAATGTGGACAGCCCCTGAGGACCCACACCCAAGATTGTCCTCTGACTTCCAGACAGATGAGTACACATGCCTACACACACATGAACTCGCACACAGATGAACAAGCACACACATACACACATAATTAAAACTTCAGCATGAAAGCAGTATAAAAACTATTAGTAAAACATTTTGTGTTCTTTGTTCCATGAAGTCTTCAAGATCTGGTATAGATCCCTTCCTTCTGTGCGGCTTACTGGGACAATTGCTCAACCGCATGGCCACAGGCAGCTGTGGTTGCCATGTCCTACAGCTCTGCCCTAAGTAGTCATTGTCACTGTCTTTGCATCTTTATGGAGCTCTAGTCCAGGCCTACATGACACATAAAACATGGAGATAAGAATCGCCCACCCTTCCGTCCTTCCCCTCCTTCACATCTTAGCTTAGCTAAGTGATGCCACTTAACTAACATAACAAACGGTTACGATGTCTTCCTTTCCTTCCTCCCATCTTTCATTCACTGAACTCACAAGGTCGCCCAGGTCCCTGTGGGGTCACCAAATGGTGTTGTGACACTCCTTATAACCTCCCATCCCTTTGGCTGGGTCAGAGCTGTGCTGGTCAGTGCAGCCTGCCTCCATCCTGGCCTGGATCACTACTTGCTGCCTTTCCGGCGAGCTGGAGTATGCACAAACAAGGCAATGGGTACATGGGCTTCTGAAGCCTTGGGATGAATGAGGGGCCTCGGAACGCAAAGTCTTATGACTTTATAGGGGATGACGAGTGAGAAGGCAGCAGGGGTGTGCAGCTGCACCGCCATGCCAGAAAACATCGGAGCTTGGCCCCTGTCTGCATCACACTATGGAGTGAAGGACACTTAACAGTTTGTACTGTTCCCACCTCGCTTACCTACATTTCATCCTACCAATCACATCACCAACGACAGAAATGGTGGTTCCCTCTAGTAGGACAATGTGTGTGGGGGGTCCACCAGCAACTTTGGGGGCTTCTCCACAAACCCTTCATCCCTGCATGAAGAAACTAAGATATGGAAACATGGCTGTGGGTAACGGGGGTTTGTGGCCAAGCCTGATGACCCAAGTTTCACCCCCCAGAACTCACATGGCTCAGGGTGAGAACCAACTTCCAGAAGTTGTCCTCTGACTTCCGTATGTGACCTGTGACACACACAAACCCATGTACATAACCACAGACACATACATATAAGTGTGATTTAAAAAGAAAAGAAAAGAAAAACATAGCCATATGAGTCAACCTATCAAGCAACGTGGTTTCTAGAATCTTTTTCCTGGAATAAGACTATATAAAGAGGAGCCATTCCAAAGGCTTCCTGGACATCAAAAAGCCTCTTGCAAAATAATATTTTGATGAGCTAAGTGTGTGAATTAAAAGCAGATGAAGCTGACTTCCTATAAAATAAACAGGGCTCAACATCCAGGGAAAAACTCCCCACACACTGGGCCTGAGGGCTGGTGGAGTTATCAGAACTGCACTTCCCTCAGAGAGGGCTTCTGACAGCATGACTGTCACAGGAAAGTCTTATGCTGGCACTCTCCTAAGTGTGTCCCATTCTTAACACATCAATCCCCACAGCCCTCAAGCAGGAATGTGCTATCTTCCACCCCATTTTACAGAAGAGGAAACAGAGGCATGAAGAAACATGGTGACTTGCCCCTAGTAATGCATAATTAGTGTCACAGTCGGGCCTTGTACCCACCCAAAATGATTCTGATCCATCCTAATGGGTAGGATAAGACAGTGACATTTCTTCTGTGACCATTGTGATTGTTAGCTTTGTCATCTTAACATAACCTAAAATAACCTGGGAAGAGTCTCAGTGAGAGATGCCAACACTGGGTTCATGCCCTTGTGGGCGGCATCATTCCCTAGGCAGAAGGTTTTGAATGGTGTAAGAGTGAAGAAATCCAGCCGCACACAAGCAGGCAAGTGAGCATGTACATATTTACTTCTGTTCTTGACTGAGGGTGTAACCAGCTGTTTGAAGTTCTTGCCTTGGCTTCCCTACAATGATAGACTGTAACTTGTAATGGCAAGCTGAAATGAACCCCCGTCTTTCCTAAGTAGCGTTCTGTTCTGTTCTGTTCTGTTCTGTTCTGTTCTGTTCTGTTCTGTTCTGTTCCAACCAGAAATGAAACTCCATGGGGAGATCCAGGCTCTGGGCTCTGTCTCTATTCCACTCACTACTGGTTCTCCTGTGGGGCTCAGCTCTCCTCTGATACCCTGGGCCAGGTGTGACAGGTGTGACAGGTACAGGTATGACAGGGCCACTAGTGAGAGATGGATGAGGAGGATCACTCTGATACCCAGCTCCTTTATGGGGTGTCAGAGTTGATGATGCCCAACAGACACAGGGCTAGGCTTAGTACTTTCACTTCCTTCCAGGCCATCCAAATGTAAACATAGCTAGCCAAAGAAAGTACTTGTGCAATCCTTCTTCATACCGCCAGGTAGGCGACAAAGTGGGTGCTAGGAGCAGGAGGGTTTCTCGGGAGAGGAGTTATCTGTTTTCCCCAGCTGTGCTCCTGGTACCTACTAATAACCTCCATGGATCATCCTGCTTGGCTCAGAAAACCTTCTGACTGGCATTAAAAATGGGCCTCTTTCCTGCCCATGGCTGGGTGCCCCTGCCGTCCATGTGGGATGCTCGTGGTTAGCATGATGTTTGTGTAATTAGGGCATTGAGGATGGCAAAGGGCCCACCTTGGGTCCCCAAGAGTAATGGTGGTTCAGAAAAAGCACCCACCTGGGTTTGCACTGATTAATGGTGGGCCCTGTTAATAGCCCTGCTTAACACAGGAGTTTGTCAAGATTAAGTAATTGCCTTAAACAAAAACTGTATTATCTTTTAAGGGTCTGATGAAGGATGACTGGTGCTGGGAAATGGGGTGATGGATGTCTGTGACTCTGGCCACCACCATCCCTCCCTCATTTGCATAAATTATCATACAGACTTTAGGTGAGAAGTCCTGGACAGATCTGGGGACAGGGTGGCCAAGTTCGTGGATATGGTAGCCACTAGGAGACTCCAAAAGCATGAGGGTGTTCAAAGCCTCTGGGATGCACCAAGTCTCATTGGGAGAGGTGACCAGAACCCCAGGGAAATGTGGTTTGGGACAGGATATGGGAAGGGGAAGCCACTGCACAGGGAAAGTTTGGGAACACAGGGAAAGAACATCAGCCTGATTGTGGCGAGTAGGCTCGCACACAACTTAGAACACCTTCACAAGTGAGAAACAGCTCTCATAGACTCAGGAACTTAGGAAACTCAACACAAGGGATGGGGAGGGCCCCCCCCCCCCCCACCTCGTGAGGATCTATAGGCAGTTAATAGGTGATGGGGAGGGAAAGACATTTTCTTGTGATGACCACTGGTAAGCAGTCCACACTCCTGTACACGACCCATCACCTAAGCTCCTTTAAGCAACCCTATGAAACTCATTAGGTCACAAAAAAACCAAAATAAAACAAATGAACAAACAAAAACAAGAAACAAACCCACACATCATGAACACAAAAAAGGGACCAGAGAAAGGGTAGGGATCTTGTGGTGTGTGGGGGGGGGCAAAGGGGCGGTAACAGAAAGTGAACATGATCAAAATACATTGTGTACATGTATGAAAGTATCATAATGAACTCACTGCTAAGTGTAATTGGTAAGTGCTAAAGAAAGTGTGAAAAAGAACACATACAAAGGCTTGTGAAGGACAGGCCATGGCCAGGACTATGGGTGCAGCTGGTGGCCCAGGATGATCAAGGACACTCCTCTGGTAAAATGGGTTCTCGGATGAAATGTGGACGATCTAGCCACTGACCTGCCCTAGTGAGCGTTTGCAAGGCTCCTCCCTTAGCCTGCCTGCTGCCCATGCTAGGTGATTGCCCCCCATTCCTTTCTATGAAAAATATGATTCCTAAACCAAGCCAGCCACCCAAATTTCTCCCAGCAGAAACAGCAGCAAAGCTGGGAGATGTTCCATGGCATTGATTTCCTCCAAACCACAGCTTCAGAGCAGATGCCTGTGTGGCCTATTAGTGGATGCTGGGGCTGTGCCCGAGGGAGCCATCCCTCCTAGGAAGGGTACACGATGCCCTCTCGCACCTCCTGCGTGGGTGACGACGGGCTCACTGCTGCATTTCTCCACTCAGAGCCCTTGGCTTCCTTTCTGCTTTCTGATGCCCAGAGAGGACACATGCCTTCAGGGGGCAAAGCACAGGCTCTGAAAATGACAGCCAGGACACAGCAAGGGGTCCCCAAGGTGTCTCCTGTGGCTGCTGACTAGAGGTACAGTGGAATATTCTCTTTCCCACCACAATCTACACACAGGTTCCATGCTCTGAACGATCTTACACAGTCCTGGTTGCCCCAAGCCACCATGGCCAAGTACATAGCCCCCAGCACCAAAGGGTGACAGGTGACAGAAAATCTCCCACTTGAGAGCCCCGTTATTTGAGCGCTACTGCCCCCGCATGACACAGGGCAGATCAGTCACTGGCATACAGGGTCCCGTATGAACACAAAGTCATGGAATGTTATCCATCCCTCTCACCAAGAACATGACAGACCATACCTGCACTGTTCAGAGTGGGACCTGCCTATGCCTGGTGCATTACAGGTAACCTCTCTGTGAATATCCCCTGAATGGGAGTGACAAAACCTCTCACTTCTGCCAGCACACAATAGCCTCATACTGATCAGGATTGGCCCTTCATGCCACCTGGGGTCCCCTGATCACAATCCCCATTCCGAAGATCAAACTCAAAGGAGTAGCCCATTTACACCACAACGTCCCTGAGTCCCAGGAACCTGCCCCATATAATTCCCTGGCTGTCCCTGGGACCCCACAGTGAAGACACACAAAGAAGACTGTGCCTGTGCCTAGCTAGGCTGTAGGCATACCTGCCCCTCTCCCACTCCAAGTGGTAGGTGAAGGCACAACCTCATCCGAACTGTTGGGATGCTGGCCGGGGATGCCGCTAGCCAGGAGCTGCTGGTGGCCCTGTCCTCTCCTCCTCATCCTTCTTGGCAGGAACTACCACTCTCCTTTACAGCTCCTTACCGCCTCCCCCCATCAAGAGCCCCAGGCTGGCAGAAATGACTGCTAATACTCCCAGGCACATTTACTGAAACCCTTTGACACAGAGGGTATTTTTATGGGATAAGCACCCCAGCCTCCGTATCAACTGGCGGGTTTCACTGCTCACATTTCAGCCCTGCAAAAAGCCTTTTTCAATCACTGCTGTGGCAAACGATAAACTTTAATGGCCCAGGGAAGCCTGAGGCTCTCTGTCCTTCCCGCCTCCTGGCCCAGGCGGCAGGCCTCCCTCCTCCACTCTCCCTGCTGGGTGAGAGGGAGGCACTGGACAGCCTTCTCAACCCCATGAGCCTTCAAAGCTGGTGGAAAGCCCCGAATGCACAAAGCCACTGGGGAGTTAACAAACACTGGTCCCCAGCTCAACTCCAGCTGCAGAAACCAAGGCGCTGTTCCCTGTGTACGTGTGCACGTGTGTGTGTGTGTGTTTGTGAGTGTGCTCCAGTGGTTCATGCAAGTGTGAGTGTAGAGCCGGAGACTGACACTATCTTCAGCAATCACTCTCCACCTTATTTTTTTAAGAAATTTAAAAAAGTTTATGACTGTGAGTTTTTGCAAATTATGCGGGTGTTTTATGTCAACTCGACACAAGCTGGAGTCATTGGGAAGAGAAAATCTCAACTGAGAAAATGGCTCCATCAGGTTGGCTGGTGGGCAGCCTGTGACGCATTGTCATTGTCCTGATGGAAGATTGCTTTGGAGGGCCCAGCTCGCTGTGGGTGGTGCCATCCCTGGGCAGCTGCTCCTGGGTGCTTTAAGAAAGCAGGTTAAGCAAGCCTACAGTAAGCAGCACTTCTCTATGGCTTCTGTACCAGCTCCTGCCTCCAGGTTCCTGCTCTGTTTGAGTTCCTCAAGGGAATGTGATCTAAGAGTTCTAAGCCAGAATAAGCCTTTCCTCCCAAAGTTGCTCAAAGTCACAGTGTTTCATCACAGCAATAGAAACCCTAACAGGCAGTGGGTGTGTGCATGCTGCAGTGCATGTGTAAAGAGACAAGCCTGTAGAAACGGGCTTCCTCCTTCCACCATGTGGATCCAAGGGATCAAACCTGAGCTGTCAGGTTTGGTAGCAAGCGCCACTTACTCGGCCACACTGCCCTGCCCTGTCACCTTAATTTTTGAAAAAGGTCTTTAACTGAATCTGGAGTATACAGATTTGGCTAGATTAGCTGGCCATGAGCCCCAGAGATCCTCCTGTCTCTGCCTCCCCAGTGCTGGGCTGCAGACATGTGCCATCCCGGCCAGCTTCTTTAATGTGGGGCCCCAGGGACTAAACCCAGGTCCTCATGCTTTTGTGGCAAATGCTTTACCCAACGAGCCATTCCCCCTAGTCTAACACCAGTATGTTCAAGTATCTCAGCTAACCCCAGGGGCAGCGAATCTTGAGAGCAACTGTACCTAGTTACAGGCTTTCATTCTCAAGCCTGCCACCAGGGTGATCAGACACATTCCCTTAGGCCCTCAGGAGCACCAAGGCAGTTGGGATATTTACTATATGATGGTGGCACAACCAAACTTGAGGTCGTGTGATCACACACAGAGCCAGGGCCCAAGATGCTTGTAGTACCCAGGGCCTTTGCTTTCCCAGGGGAGCCATGTTTATATGGAAGGATAATAAAGCGATGTATAGGCCACCACAAGGTTAGCGCTTGAGGAATGAGGAATGTGTGAATCAAGGAATGAGTGGCTCCTGTGTGGTGTGGGGGTGGAGCACTCGCATGGATCTGTGTATAGAGGCCAGAGGCCGACCTCTGTCCGGTTCCAGACCTAGCTTTAACAGATGTTCTGGGGATCAAACTCGGGTCTTCATGCTTGCACAGTGTGGTGGTTTGAATGAAAACTAAGACCGAAGTTGGCACCAGAGACTAGGTTACTGCTGCGAAAGGGCAGACCGTGCTTTTGTTTGGAGGAATATGAGGACACTCTGAGACTTCGAACTAGAAAAGCAATTGGACATGTTAGGCACAAGTTTAAGGAGCTGGTCTAGCAGGTGCATGGAAGACAGTGAGCTGTAGAGGCCTGGCTCAGGAGGTTTCGGAGGAGAAGAATATTAGTTTGCAGCCTAAAGATCAGCTTATGATATTTTGTCAAAGAGCCTGAGGCTGAATTCAAGAATTTTGGATTATCGTTAGCAGAGATTTCCAAGGGCTGGGTGGTGGTGGCGCACGCCTTTAATCCCAGCACTTGGGAGGCAGAGGCAGGCGGATTTCTGGGTTAGAGGCCAGCCTGGTCTACAGAGTGAGTTCCAGGACAGCCAGGGCTACACAGAGAAACCCTGTCTCAAAAAAACAGAAAAAAAAAAAAAAAAAAGCAAAAAAATGCAGAGGTTTCCAGCCGGCCCAGTACTGACTGCATCCCTTGGTTGTCAGTGGCCACACTTATGCGAATCTATACTGAACAGGAGCAACTGAGCAAGAAAAAATACAGAATGTACGGTCGGAGGAGAAAAGGGACACCAGATTAAACAGAGTAAAGAAAAACCCTGATGCCAAATGTAATAAAGGGAGTGGTGACCTCAGAGCAAGACCCACCCAGGTAAACTTCCACCTTGTGAAAATAGAGACAAGCTTAGGTGTGGCTGTGGGAGCGCACGCCTGTAATCTGAGCCCTGGCAGGCAGAGGCAGGCAGATCTCTGAGTTCAAGGCCAGACGGGTCTACAGACAGAGCCAGTAAGCTCTTGTCTGTCTCCCCAGAAGCTCCGTCTTTTTAAAACCTTAATTTCAACCCTGTTAGTGGTCTAGCCCCAGGGTCTCCTGTGACCTGGCCTCAGTGAGCATCTATCTCCCTACCACTCATGTTTCGAGCCTTACTTCCCTCCCTGCCTCCACACACTCTATTTACTAATCTTAGCAAGGCCCCGATGCACTTACAAGTTCCGACAGCCCTCCTCCATCCATCAAGGCAACACAACTCATTTCTCCTTGGAGATGAAACAAGCATAGCCCAGAGAGACAAAGAAGCACTTCCTTTGAAACTTAGGCATGATGTGAGCTCTGACCCTGTGAGGACAACAGGAACCAGATACTCTCGGGTTTCGAGGTGTAAGGCATTCTGCCACTGCAGCTCATGGCCTGCGAGGGACTGGCCAGGGCAGCGTGAAAGCGAGGGGCAGTATGGACTCTTCAGGGGCTCTGGCTCCTGTCAAAGACTGGCACTGGCTGGAATTTAACCTCAGTCCTGACTGCAACAGGGAGAGAAAGCCTCCATCGGCCATATGAGCATGCCAGACTCCAACACCCCCTATTTTGCACCCCTTCATGAGGGTGCCTCAAACACCCTAGCATGGGCTACCAGGAAATACCAGCTGCTTCATTTCCCCAACTGGACTTTGATATTAACTCTTGTCCCCCAAGCACTCTAAGGCAGTTAAGTGGCCACAGGGTGCTGATGAGTGTCAGCAGACCGCTCTCATAGGAAGGGGATATGGAAACCCAGGCCTGTCTGCTCATTACCAGGGTGTAAGTGTTGGCACAGCAGCAGGTTTCAAGTCACCAAGAGACAGAAAAGTGCACTCCTGAGCGCTAAGAGTCAGCTCAGCTGTACCACAGCACTGCCGAAGCGGCCTTCTCCCCACAACCCGTGCGCTCTCTTGAGCAAGAACCCATTCTTTCCTTTGCCAACAGAGGTGATGATTTTGAGTTCTTGAAAATTCATTTAGACAATTTCTGCCTAAAATTTTAACTTTTGAAATGAGCATATCCAATGCACATATGAAAAAAAAAAAAAAACACAAACAAAGCACACTGTTTGAGATAAATGAACAAGTGTGAACAAGATGGCCCTTGCAAACATGGGGACTTGAGTTTGATCCGCAAACCATGTGTAAAAAGCTAAGCACGGTGTGTTTGTTATCCTAGTGCTGGGAGACGGACACAGGCAGATCCCTGCAGCTCACCAGCCAGTCAGCTTAGTGTATGCGGTGAGTTCCAGGCCACTGAGACCCTGTCTCAAAAGAACAAGTCAGATTGTACCCCAAACTCTCCTTTAGCCTACACACACACACACACACACACACACACACACACACACACACACACGCACACACACACCCTTCATAATCCAGGGGAAGGGGTGAAAAGTGTTAACATACAGTAGAACTTTGAGTTATTTGTGTGTGTGTATATTTTGAGAAAGGGTTTCTCTGTGTAGCCCTGGTTGTACTGGAACTTGATTTGTAGACCAGGCTGGCCTTGAACTCACAAGAGATCTGCCTGCCTCTGCCTCCTGATTGGCGGGATTAAAGTTGTCACTACTACCACCTGGCTAGAACTTTTAGTCCTAGTTAGTCGTTTAGAACTAACTAGTTCTAATCAGATACAATTGGATACAACCCAAAAGTTCTGCTAGGGGCAAGTGATTAGGTAAAGCTTAGACCAATCCTTTAAGAGTTATACATGAATGATGTTCCAGGGGCTCCGGCAGCCTCTTTTGGCAACAGAACTCACTGCACTTATGTGGCTGGTGCTCACACAAACAAGCAGGTCCATGTACATACACGAGGCAAAAACATAAATTCCCAAAGGAAGATGAACTGCCAATGCCGTTATCTAGTACTGAGCCGCTTCTGTCTTGTTCCCTGTCCCGGTACGTCTTGTTCACTTGCCCTTTTGTCTCCACTTTGCAAGGGGGTTTCACAGAGTGGTGCTGCCGACCCTGGATGTCTAGCCTCAGATTGTAGGTGTGGCACACATCTGTATGTGAGCGCGCACGTGTGTGTGTGTGTGTGTGTGTGTGTGTGTGTGTGTGTCATATGCATATTTGTGTACAGGTGTCGGTGTGCATGTGGAGGCTGGAGGTCACCAACGGGTGTCCTTTTCAATCACACACAATCAGGTCTCTCACTGAACTTGGATCTCACCGATTCCTTGGGGCTAGCTGGCCAGCAAGCCCCAGGGAATCTCTGTCTCTGCCCCTACAATAGTGGGGTTATACATGTAGACAACCACAGCTGGTTTCTTATCTAGGTGCTGGGGGATCCAAACTCAATCTCTATGCTTGCACAAAAGTGCATTTCCAACTGAGCCATCTTCCCACTCCCAGATTACATTTCCTTATAAATGACTGGCCTTGGGGCTGCAAAGTTAGCTCAGTGGTTAAAAGCACCAGCTCACAACCACTTTAACTGTAGCTCTGGGGTACCCAACCACTACCTACACACACACACACACACACACACACACACACACACACACACACACACTAAATAAATAAATAAGTAAATAAATTTTTGGCCTTAGCTATTTTGTTCTTTCATCAGAAAGTGGACCAGAACAGGTTAATTCCATATAGAGGATAGCTCGCTGCCTTCCTTCGTGTATGGGTCCACGCTGGCTCCTGACCCCGGGTCCTTCCCAAAGATAATAACTGGAGCCATGAAGAGTCGAAGGGCCCACCAACTGTCGTCCTCCCCAGCAGATACTACCTCTCCAGCACAGCCAGACTGATGGGATAAATCAACGGCAAGGACACTGTCACCCCGCCAACCTGCTCCACTCAATTTTCCTGTGAATTTAGCAGCCTGCGTGCTCTGTAAGAGCCCAATTGTATCCTGACACTTTTTAAATGATGCTTTTTTAGATCCTGCTATAATTTATCTTTTACTTGGGAACAGCTCTACTTCCATAACCATTTGGAAAAAAAGAGAGTTGGGGTGTAGGAGAGCCACACCACAGTGGCTTGGTTCATTTATAACAGTCCACACAGTAAAACACGCACAACAGAGGTTTGCTAAATGTCAATTCCATGTCAGCAGCCCATCTTCCTAAAGCTTGAGTGGTTTTAGTTTGAAAGAAAACACACATTTCAGAGATGTTTACGGAGTTGAGTTGGAATGAGCGTAAGTTTGCGGGTGTGTGAGAAAGAACACATGTGGGTGTAAGCAAACCCCGAAGCCAAGATTTATACTTGTCAGGAAAAGGGCTCTGCTTTCTCTTCCTACTCAGAGATGACTGTGTATGTGTTCCCACGTGAGCATGTATGTGTGAGTGTGTAGTATCTATGTGTGCATGCATATGCATGTATGTGTGTGTATGCACACGTGGTGGTATGTGTTCACATGTGCACATGTGTGTGCACATATATATGCATGTGTGTGTACACATGTAGTATGTGTTCATGTGTACTGGTATATATGGTTAACTTCAAGCTTTTTCCTCTACTGCTCTCCACTTTTACTTCTGAGACAGGAACTCTCACTAAACCTGGAACACACGAAGCCAGCCAGACTGCTGGCCCACGAGCTTGAGGGGTCTATTGTGGCTAGTCCCCAGCACTGGTGTGACAGAGTATACCATGCCCAGTTTTTACGTGGGTGCTGTGAACCGAAAGTTAGGTCTTCATGCTTGCATGGCTGCTGTTACAACTGTAGCCAACTCTCCAGCCTGGAAGAGACAATTTCCAAACTGTGAAAATCCAACGTGAAATGAGGTTCCCCAAAGACTCTGAAGGACGCCCTGCCTCAGCCTCAGCCTCAAATATCCGACCTTGAATCTGGTGGCCACGGGCTCATCCTCAGCTTTTACATTCCTATCCTGATCGAAACACACAGCAGCCACACTTCTGCAGTCTGAATATAGCTCTGGCCACGTGAGTCCCTTGGCTATTTTATCCAGGGGCAGGGGCGGGGCCATACATAAATAAGGTGAAAGTGAGTTGTGTTTGGCTGGCTCCTAAAAGAATCATTTAAGTTTGTTTACACAGTCATCTTGGTGCCAGGCTTATTCCCCGATTTGGAGACTGAGGCAGCAATTACCTATGCCTAGAGTGGCAAGTCAGCTGGTGAGACTTCCATGATGACAAATGCCATTGGGGTTGGGGAAATGTGGCTCAGTGGGTAAAGCACTTGCTTCAGAAGCTCGAGGGACTCGATTTTCAGGCTCCCAGAACCCATACAGATGAAGATGCTGTAATAAATCAAAATTCAGCATGGTCGAACCCAGGGCTCCTACAGAGAGATGGGAGACAGTCAGGAGAATTCCTAGAACCCCATGGTGAACAGAGGACCTTGCCCCAAACAAGGTGGAAGATAGGAATGGATTCAGAACCTAGATCCCAGTAAACTTCCCACAGCACTTGGTCTGTTGTCCCTGAGTCAGCACCCTCCTAATTCCCTGGGGCATGGGTGGGCAAGTCAGAAATGCAAATGACCAGCACCTCCCAACCTCACAGTCAGACATGCTGGAGCCCCATAAGGCAGCAAGGTCCTTGGAAAGGGAGCTCTCACTTTGGGTGTGGGGGTGGGGCTCCCACAAAGGACTCTTGTCCTCTGGTAAAGTCATTTAAATTCTCCTGCAGACCCACACCTGGGTTGGATGCCAGCTTGAGGAAACAGCTGCATTTGTTCTAACTGGGCAGACCTCATTTCCAAGGCGCTTTCCATCTGTTACCTGATGTGACCCTCTGAGGCCTCAGGAGGAAGCAAGATGGGAGCTGTCCCTCTCAATGGCCCAAGGAAGGAAGACAACAGCATGGTTGAGTTCTGGGACAGCAGGTCTGGGGACTTCCTCAAGAGCTGTCACCCTCCCACATGGTTCTCTACAGGCTGTACTTGTAGGTCTGAGGCCTGTCATACATAGATGGGGCAGGGCGAGGGTCCTTCAGCACAAAGTCAGGCACAGGTTGGGGACTGCCCAATCCAGCCCCCAGGTGCCTTTCAGCTTGTCTCCTAGGTGACTCTACACCCTGTCAAGTTGAAAGTCAGTAACTATCCACCTTACCTAGCAAGTCTTTACAGAGGTTCCCAGGGGTACAGGCAGGGAGAGTGTTCACTTCACTTCCACTGGTGCAAAGGATCAAGACAGGAAGCAGGGGTTTGTCCCTGACTCCACTTGAAGCAAGAGATGCCACCCCATTCCTGGCACCCCACACTTCTCCCCACTTGTGTCCCCTCAGAACACAGATATAGAATCACCAAAATGGGTCTGAGCTGTGACCTTAGCACAAAGATTGGCCAGGAACAGTCTAGAAGGAACGAGAGGGAAAGAGGGTGCACAGAAGGAAACAGCAGGGCTGCTGAGAGCTACAGGCCACAGTCTGTCACCTCAGGGCCATGAGGGCTCCAAGCAGCCTTTTGTGACCACATATGCATCTGTTACAAAAAGTATGCGCTAAAACTAAGCCACGCACAGGAGCAGGCTCAGTTGGGAAAACACTTGCCTGGCAGTCGTGAAGACCTGAGCCTGATCCTCTGAAACCAGCGTCTAGATGTAGACCAAGATGGTCAGTGCACCCTGGATTCCAACTCTAGGGAGGCAGAGGCAGAAGGGTCCCCGGGTGCAAAAACCTGGCCATCTAATTGGTGGGCTTGAGATCAATAAGAGACCTGTCTCAAAAGAGGTGGATAGCTTTCTTGAGGATGATATCCAGTTTATCCTTCGGCTCCTCACACGTGTACACACACACACACACACACACACACACACACACACACACACACACACACAGAGACATGCATAATAAAATAAAACAAGATAAACAGCAAGTCAACAAGTTTGGTTGAGATCGGAGAGACTGGGCAAACATCTGGAGAAACAGATTACATCTCGCATTCACACTTACCAATGGGGCTGGAGAGACAGCTCAGCAGATCAGAGAGAGCACTTGCTGCTCTTCCTGGGGACCAGAGTTCAAATCCCAGCACCCACATCGGGCAGCTCACAGCCAGTCACCTGTAATTCTAGCTTCAGGAGGGGGTGTCCAATAATGCCCTCTTCTAACCTCTAGGGACACTGGCACATATATGGTATATACACACACACCAGACACAAATCTCACACACACACACACACACACACACACACACACACACACACACACACACACACAAACTGAAAAATAAAACATTAAAAAATAAAGTGTTCACAGTAAGCAGTAAGTAGGATTGTCAGGCCAGCAAACAACATGAATTGCAAACGCCCCTAAACTCAGCTGGAGCCACCACAAAACCCTGGCAATTCCCAGACAATCCCCACAACAGGGCCTCCCCTAGGCAGTGATTAATATGCAGCGGGCTGGAAGGAAAGTCTTCATTCTTCCAGTGGGAAGGGGGAGGAGGTCAGGTGGCTCCTCCCTGCCTGAATCAGGGGGCTGACGGGCCATATACACACACACACCCATGTATCAGTACTAGGTCTTATGCAGAAGAAACAGGTTTGCCCAGTATTCCCCAGGGCCAGCCCCACAAAGGCCTAAGGAGGCGCAATCCGAAGGAGAGAAGCTCAGAGGCCTGTCCATCTTTTTAGTGGCCTAACCTGCTTCTGAAAGTTTCTTCGTCTCTTTTCTTTTTCCCTTTGGTAATTCCTTCTAAGACACTGCCCTGAATACGGACTCACTTGTTCTTGTCTGGCTCAGACCAACTCTCCTCACTTTCTTTTTTTAGGCTACGCAAGACTTACAATTCCCGGTTTTCTATGGGGGAGCTGAGCCAGAAGTAACCTCCTCGCAATGCTCTGAATAGAACCAGTTCTCAGAAGATCCTTCAAGGAGGCTCAGCTTCGGGGCTTCTGGCACCCAGCAGGAATCTCCATTGTCAGGGAACCACACACAGGCCCGGGAGGGGGAGGGGATGAGGGGGGGTCCTGGGGCCACCTACTTTTGAAAATAAACCCTCTCTTTGGGGGTTGGGTTTGAATGTTTACCTAGGGCCCTCACTTCTCCACCCAATAGTAAAAACAAAAAACCACCAGGTTTAGGTAGATTTCAGTCAAGTTACTGAGGGATAGAGCTCCAATCCCAGACAAAAAAAAAAAAAAAAAAAAAAAAAACCAAAAAACACAACATAGGCAGGCAGGTCTTGGACACACACACACACTCCACCATCACCACCAATAGAAGTGAGAAACAGTTGGCTGGCAAGATGGCTCAGCCCATAAAGGTGTTTTCCACACAAGCTTCATGACCCAGTGACTGGCTAGTTTGATCCCTGGGATCCGTGTAAAGGTAGAAGTTGAGAACTGAATCCACACACAGAGTTGTCTTTTGACCTTTGTCTTTTGCCCTCTACATGTGCACTGAGGCACATGCGTAACCCCCCCGACACACACACACACACACACACACACACACACACACACACACACATCATGGACATTCTAATAATAAACAGAGTATTTAAAAACTAGACAAAACAGAAGCCCTGACAATCTGACAATCCATGGTAACCTAGCCACCCTCCCAAACCACTTGAGGACATGCTAAGCTGCTTTAAAATCTCAGAAAGTTACCTCAGTCGATAATGGAATAATGGTGTGCACTCCTAAGCAGACCACTGGCCCCACGTCACAGGTCACAGGGAAGCAGTTTGTAGAGGAGCACTCTATGTCCCCTAGATTTCAAATCCACTGATTCAAAGCCTATGTCACCATGTCCCC
Source organism: Arvicanthis niloticus (assembly GCF_011762505.2). NCBI lineage: Eukaryota > Metazoa > Chordata > Mammalia > Rodentia > Muridae > Arvicanthis > Arvicanthis niloticus. The sequence continues at coordinate 8,664,517 of NC_047667.1, forward strand.
AATATGACCCCGAGATAGGGACATGAGTAAGAGTGACCTGCTTTGGAGACACCTGTAGGACATTGGGGACAAGTGGTCAGGGGTGGTAAAGGACATCAGCTGGCATCTGTTATCTATGGGAGATGGAGCTGACCCCTGGGAGGGTGCACAGAGCTGGGGCAGAGGCATGCCTGTTGGGCCACACTGTGTGTGCCCAACACCCTGACAGCAGCCAGAGAGGGGTGACAATAGCTCAGGTGACAAGACAGGCAAACAGCAGGATCCACAGCAACTGTGTAGCAGGAAGGGCGGGGTGGGAATTCTACACCCATGTTCCTGAGGGCAAACCGAGGCCTGGGCCTGTCCTCTTGCTTGTGTGTCCGGCAGGGACACGAACTGTGTGACCTTAAGGTTCCTCACCGCCCCCCCACCCCCACCCCCCGACCTGGAAGCCCAATCCCTCTATTCACACCTCCCTTTCCTGAGACAACCTCGCTCTGTGCAACCTTCATGAGGTCATAAACCAAGATGGGGACAACTTGGGGACTTGAGCAAAGACACCTAATCTCTCTGCCCTCCCCTTCTTTGAGTGGAGATGGAGTTCAAGGTCAGACCATCCAGCCCAACTCTGGTTGATACGCCTCCCTCCCCAGGAACACCTTCTCTGCTCAATACCAGTGTGCAGATCTACAGGCAAGCCAAGCAGCGCCTCCTCCAGGAAGGCTCCCTAGCTTCCTCTTCCCCCACCTTGGCTGCACCTTAGCACTCACTGTGAGGTGAAGTTCACCTGTGACCTGTCACAGCAGCTGACTGTACATCATTTATATCACCTTGTCTGCTCTACCGCCGCTGGCAGGTGCCAAAAATCTACCATTTCATTTGTGTGAACCCTGTGCCTTATGCCCAAGAGATTTTACTGATAGGTGGACTGGACAGAGAATGAATAATCAGACACAATACCGGGAACTGTTGAGAAAAAAAAAGAAATCCCCAGGAAGTGAGTGGAAATGGCTAAGACAGGCAGAAGATGCTTGTCCTGGCTCTCCCCCCACCACCTGGCTCCAGCTCCATGCAGCTGTGTGTGTGTGTGTGTGTGTGTGCGCGCGCGCGCATGTGTGCACCCTGGCATACACACACTCTCATTTCTAAGACCCCATAGCCTGTCACACTAGATGTGACACAGATGTCTAGGAAATGGAAGAAAGAGAGAGAGAGAGAGAGAGAGAGAGAGAGAGAGAGAGAGAGAGAGAGATATTTCACCATTCTTCACTATCCCACACAGACTGGCAGAGCTGTGTCCCCCACCCCCAGCATCAGGGAAACACACTGCTTCCAGTCTGCTTGCCTACAGCTGCTGCTCACCGCTTCCCTGGGCCACATGCATAGGGTCTTTGTGTGTGCAGATGAAAACAAGCCCTTCAGTTAAGAAGGGAAATGCATCAAAACACTGGGGATGCCATTCAAAAGGGAGGGGACTCAGAACTCCTGGGCTCAGATCTTCAGGCTCAGCCACCACTGTCCCATCGAACAAACGGAATCAACAGGTGTCACAAACGTCCCAGAAAAACACCCCCAATAAAACCAAAAACATCTCCCATCCTGCCAAAACGGACAGCCGCGGGGCCAAGCTGCAGGGCACTTTGGCAGTAGAAACTGTTTATCAGGCGCAAGCTGCCCTCCCTATGAGCGCCTCCTTAGCTGACTGCCTGCATCCAGCCAACCAGGGAGAAGGCAGCCTATAGGGCAAGGGCTTAAGAGGGCCCACGCAGGGCTGCGGCAAGAAGGGCCACTCCAAATCACTTTGGCAAACTCAAGAGGCCACCATGGCTGGTAAAACAAACAAGGGGCTCCAAGCATCCTCGAGCGAGCTGGCTCTGTTGCTGTGTCCTAGAAGGACGCTCACCGTGAAAAGAACTCATGAGAGCTGCCCCAAGCTTCTTAAGAGTACCTCATATTGATCTAGCACCATGTAAGGCTCCTGGCATCTCAAGGACCTGGGCAAACACTGGGCAGCACTTCTCCACTGCACTGAGCAGACACTCCACAGCTTCCCAAGGAGGAGACCCCCGACCCCGGCAATCCATCAAGTGGATGCAAATCTGTCCAGGACAAAAACCAGGCAAACAGCACCCCTCTCCACATAACAGCCCTCGCAGAAGAAGGGCGCGTGCAACACTGTTGTGTACACATCTCGCTAAGTACCCCAACTTCTGATCAGCCTCATCATGATTTGTGTGCATACTCGCCTCTTTTGAAAGGCTCCCAAGTGCTCAGAACAAGTTGACTCAAGGCTAACCTCAAACAGTGGCTTTCCTGGGCTTGGTCATTTACAAACAGCACAGGCCTGAGCCCTGGGAAAAGAAGCACTGAGGGGTGGGGGGCTCTAGGGAGAACGGCTCAGTTAGTAAAGCACTTGCTATACAAGAACAAGGACCTGAATTAAGACTCTCAGACACCCCCCCCCGAAACAAAACAAAACAAAACAACAACAACAACAACAACAACAACACCAGACACAGAGGCACTGCCTGTAATCCCAATGCTAGAGACCCCATGGCCAGGATCAGGGAGTTCCAGGCTCATCAAGAGACATTATTCGATTCCAGCACTTGGGAGGCAGCGGCACAGAGCAACCACATAGAGAAGGATTCAGGGAGGCTCCGATACTGACCTTGGACCATCACATACTTATGTAAACAACACATGTACAGTTGAAACTGTACATATCTTTGCACAGGTGTGAACACCCATACACACACAAACACACACCACCACCACCACCACCACCCCACACACACAGTTCCTATCACAGGCTGGAGGCTACATTGGGGAGTATCTATCCAGGCTCAGGAAGGGGAGACTAGGAGAGCAACCCTGAGCTGTATCTCTCGCAGGCTATGGCCAAATGTGTGCGGTGAGAGTCCTCTGTGTCCTGTAACATCTGTGACTTCCCAGGTGGGAGTTTTTCAACAGGGCATCTGACCATCTGCTCTTAACAACTACAGGTGTTCATGAAGAACTGGCTGCTAAGATCTGTTTGTGAAGCTGGGTATCTTCCTTCAGCATCCCGGTATCTCCAGAGAAAGCTCGGAGGTTAGGAGGAAGGCATTTTCTTATGCTTTTCTGCGCCTTACATATTTACAGTACTGAGTTCCTGTACATACCTTATATGAACTTCAGGTGTCCTGGGCATCCCCCATTCAACAGCTAGACACTGGCAGGTTCTAACATCCCCAACACCCACATCCCAGTGAAAACTCCTCTGGTACTGCTTATCTTGGTGAGGCCCCTGCCGTCCACTCAGGTACCACTGTCTTGTGACAGCCACACAGCAGGCTCACCCCTGAGCACGAGCAGCAGCGATCTCACACTCCTGAGAAAACCTTCCATACCTGTCCTCACCTTATCAGGTCAGGATGAAGCTCACATGCAAATATATATGTGTCTAGTGTATGTGTATGCATGTGCTGTATTTTTCCTATTTATGACATACTTCTAATAAGGTTCAATCTAGAAACCAGGCACAGTAAGGGTAAAACAGCAACGCTATGTTGTAACAGGATAACCAGCATTGCCCCTCTGGGCCTTTGAACCATTTTTAGGTAAAGTAAGGATTCCTAGAGTGGAATACTAGAAAGCAGAGCAGTGGAAGGTAAGATACATAGTGAGAATACACTGGACAAAGAGGTGATTCCCATGGGAGGTTTGGAACTAGAGCTGTAGCTCAGTCCCTAGAGTTCTCGCCTAGCACGCAGGAAGCCGTGGGTTCGAGCCCCGGCACCGTGTGAATTGGGAAGGATGAGGCATAACTCAGAAACTTGGGAGGTAGAGATGAGAGAATCAGAAGCTCAAGGTCATCCTCATCGACTCACCAAGTTTGAAGCTAGCCTGAGCTACACAAGGCACTGCCCTAAACAAATGAATGATGAAAGTTAGATAAATAAACAAGATATTGTGAGACTTCCTCACACTACTCAGAAATTACACAAAATGCACAAGTTTTGTATTTCTCAATTTTTATCACATTTACTTTGTGCACTCGTATGTGTGTGTATATGTGTGTATGTGTGTATGTATATGTAGGTGTGTGTGCATGTGTGTGTGTCTCTGTGTGTATGTAGGTGTGTGTATATGTGTCTGTGTGTATGTGTGTGTATATGTAGGTGTGTGTGTGTGTCTGTGTGTCTGTGTATATGTATGTCTGTGTGTATGTGTGTGTATGTGTGTATATGTAGGTGTGTGTGTGTCTGTGTGCATATGTGTGTGTGATGTGTGTGTGTATGTATGTATGTGTGTGTGTGTGTGTGTGTGTGTGTGTGTAGGCTCATAAGCACCACAGGGTGTGTAAGGAGGTCAAAGGAGTCAGTTCTCTCCTTCCTTCATGTGACCTGGGAACTGCATCAAGTTATCGGTCTTAGTGGCAGGTACCCTACTCTCTGAGTCTTCTTGCCTGCCCTTGTTGTTGCTGCTGCTGTTGTCTCATTTAGTAATGACAAGGAGGTGACTCCAGTTAACAGCAGGCATCATTCCTCTTTCTTGGCTTCTTAGAACCATAGGAAGAACAGAGAAAGGGAGACGCCAATGACTGTGGTAGCTTGTGAACCAAGCTTAGTATTGCAAGATTCTTCCCCTCCATGTCGGGCTAGCCCCTGTGACTCAGGGTATTGAGGCCTTTGGGTTCAGGGCACTGAAGAGATTTTATTTTCAGTCTGTCCAGTGTCCCAAGCCTGACTCACTCCAGCACCTCCCAGATGCTCGCTGTACTGGCAGCCATCACCTCGAGGGCTGTACAGGCCGTCTGTCCAGCATAGGCTGGCTGCCAGCAGCATATTGCCACAGCCTTCCCCACAGCGTCCTGGCAGCCAGTGAGAAAACACAGTCAGGAAGGGAAGGGCCTGAACACACAGCTGCCTCAGAGGAGGAATGAGGGAAACAGAAGCCACCTGCGTGGTGTGGTGGAGGCAGGACGGGTCTCATAGATGTGGGGGCAGTCGAGAGAGACTGGCATTGCCTCGTTTGAGGCGGGGGACATGAAGCCAGTCATCCTCACCATCTGGAGTGAGGAAGGGCAACTCTGTGATGACTGCTAATTGCTAGAAATCCAAGAACGACCGGAAGTATAAAGAGTTTTCAGGATGGTGGGGGGTGTGAGGGATGCATGTGCCTCAGTTGGTAAAGTGCTTGCCTTGCAAGCACGAGGACCTAATTTAGTCCTTAGAATCCATGTTTTCCTTCCTTCCTTCCTTCCTTCCTTCCTTCCTTCCTTCCTCCCTCCCTCCCTCCCTCCCTCCCTCCCTCCCTCCCTCTCTTCATTCTTTCCTTAAAATCCAGGAACAGTGGTGTGTGCTTGTAATTCTAGCAATGCTGTGTACCTATAAACATGTTCACACATGTGCATGAGCGCGCGCGCGCGCGCGCGCGCGCACACACACACACACACACACACCACACGCACGAGTAAAGGAAGGCTTACTCTAGACTTTAGGGCCTAGAGGATCGATGGTCTGTTTAGGGGTCTAAGCTTGTGTCTACAGTAACCAGTGGGATATCTCTCCTATTGGGGAGAAGGAAATCAAGGAAGGCTTTCTGGAGGCTGTGCCATTTCAGTTAGACATTGATGGGGGTGAGGACAAGATTCAAGGAAGCCACTTAGCATCTTCAAGGAGGAAAGCCAGGGACAGAGAGGAGGAGGAAAAGCAGCAGGGCAGGGGACAGCATCTGGAGCAGTGAGAGGTAAGTGGAGGCAAGCTCCGGCCAGTGTGGCCAATGGGACAGGCATCTGGCAACTGTGCCACCCACTGTAGCTGGGTCCCACTAGTGTCCTAATGTCACTGGGCTTAGAGTTGGGTAAGTGAACTTTGGGGACCTGGCCTGATTAAATCTATCATCTCAAGGCAGACCCAGGCAGTTTATCTCTGAGGTGAGGGAAGCGACACCTCACAGCCTGCACACAGCTTCATTTCTGAGAGGAATGTGAGAGAGGGGAAGGTCAGGAGACAGGCAGCGTCGTAAATTTGATGGAAGGTTTAGCTGGAAGCCCCATTAAATCCACAGACGGCTCAGTGCTGGGCAATGTCCTTCCTCTGGTTTGCCGAACGGGGCCAGGGAGGTGAGGGACTCACTAAGTAATGTCCTCATTCTTTGGTGTCTCCTATTTCTCTGGGGATGAAAAACCCATTACCCACAGGTTTAGTGGCACTTGGGTCCAAGACTGCAATATTGTCCTTTACCTAAGTTCTCCCCTTGGCCAACACACATGGCATCCAGGAGCCCCTTGGCTTCTGTCCCCGTCACCATCTGTTCAGACAGCCCCACTCTTCCTGAAGGCTAGGGCAGGGAAAAGGACCAGAAGCTTCACAAGCTCTGTTCCCTGAGGTGGGTGCTCCTGTCTCTTTCCAGCAGGGCATAGGCTAAGCACGAGCCTGTATCCCCCACATGCTGGGCTGCCCTCAGGTCATGTAACGGATTTGCAGAAGAGTCCAAGATATCTCCTAGGGAGAAGAAGAGGAGCTTACTATTTTATGCATAAAGGATCCTGTCCTAGTTAGCTTTAATTGTCCACTCGACACAGCCCAGAGTCAGATGAGAAAGCAGCCTCAGTTGGGGTATTAGATGGGTGAGACTGGCTTGTAGGCATGTCTGTAAAGCACTGTTTTGATGTAGGAGGTCCCAGCCCACTGTGGGCGGTACCATCCCTAGGCAAGCTGTCCAAGGTTGTAGAAGAAAGAAAATTAGGGAACGAGCCAGCCAGCAGCATTTCTCCATGGTTTCTGCTTCAAGCTCCTGCGTGAGTTCCTGTCCCGACTTTCCCCAGCAATGGACTGTGCCAGAAAGAATCACCAGCTCCTGTCCAGCTTATGTGATTTAGAGTCACCTAGGAAACAGACCAATGGGAGTGGCTGTTAGGAGTTTCCAGACTGAGTCCATTGAAGTAGGAAGATCTAACCTAAGAGTAGGTAGTATCATTCTGCAGCTAGGGTCCTGGGCTGAATGAAAAGGAGAAAGTGGCTGAGCAACAGCATCTGTCTCTCTCTGCTTCCTGACTGTGATGTGAGCGGCCACCTTGCACTTATGGATCATGACTTTCCGCTATGATTGACTGTGCCCCCAAACAATAAACCAGAATAAGCTCTTCTGCTCTTTAGCTGCTTTCGTGGGTTTTTTCTTCTCTTTAGTACACGTGAATGTTTTGCCTGAATGTATGTATGTATGTCTGCGTCATGTGAGGACAGTGCCCAGAAGAGAGCATCAGGTCCTCTGGAACTGGAGTTACAGGTGATCATGTCCTGCTGCTGTATGGACTGGGAAAGGAACCTGGGTCTTCTGCAAGAGCAGGAAATGCAGAGCTGTACCTCCAGCCCCCTTTGCCAGGTAAAGTTTTGTCACAGCAATGGGAGATATAATGGATGCACCCCAACACTCAGCATAACCATCAGATAGGGTACAGGCCTACCACAAGCAGACAGGCACCTCCATGGTTCAGTGTGTGACACAGAGTATTTGGGAGCAGAGCCCAGAACCCTGAGTTTGAATTGCCTGTCTTAAATCACCCACATCCAAGGTCTTGGCTAACTTTATAGGCGTGCAAATGCTTCACACAAATTTACTTAATCCTACTAACCATCTATTAAGGTTTGAATGTGAACCATCCCCCCCTCAGGCACATGTAATTTAAATGCTTGGTACCCAGCTGGTTGTTGGGGATCCACTGAGATATGCAGCCTAGCTAGAAATAAGAGCTTTGTCAGGGAAGGGACTAAGAACTCAGGGCTGGGAGGAGGCTTGAAGCTTATAGCTGGGCCTGGCTTTCTAACCAGTCTTTGCTTCCTGGTCCAGTAAAATATGAGGGTTCTTTGCTATAGAGTACCCCAGCCCCCACCTCACAAGATGGCCCCATGTGTGTGCGTGCACACACGCACATGCACACACACAAAACCAAATAAGTGTAAAACACAAAATAGGGCCCATACTAGGACTTTTTAGTCCCCTGATTTAAATATGACTGCAAAGTAATTAAACTGGTCATTTCCCTAACTTAAATGCTCAAATGGCCAAAGCCAGCTGCTGGCACTAAAAACTCATGCAGCAAAACCCAGAGAGGAAAGAAGTCTCTAGCAGGTCCACTCAAAGGTAGCAGCCACCGATGACAGTGGCAGGGCAGCAGCTGCTGCTGCAGGAGAAAGGCATTCTGCTTCTCCACCCAACCCACCTGGGGTCCTTAAACAAAACCTTTCTGCTCCCCACAGGACGAAGGTTGAGAAGTCAGACCCACGTTATAATTCAGTATTGAGCATGGGTGGGAGACGAGTGCTGGAGGGGTATCTCAGTCTACCCTGGTTATCACTGCCCCTGCTTACCATGCATAATGCAGACATACAAAACTACAAGTGCTTCACACAGACAATTTAACCAGCACTTAAAGCTCCTAGTGCTGAAACAGAGCTGGTGGTGGAGGAGATCATTTCCGAACTCGCTGGCTGTGATGTGACCCTCCCCAGCCCAGAGGCTCTTTTAGCAATGTTGAGGGCGTATTAGAACAGGATCGAGCAAATGGAGTTTAACATGGTGAGCTAGACTCCACTGGTTTGCATCCACAAACTTCTAAATAGTAATTATGGGTTAGTGCGAGGTGGCAGCCCAGCCGTCAAGTGATGGCAAGCTTAGGTTCACACTGAGCTGAAGCCAAAGGCAGGTGAGTGGCTGGGTACCATGTGAACAGCTGTTTAGCCTGTGGGGCCTGGCTGGGATTCTGTATGTCAATCACCTACAAGTGCCTGATAATGGCATCTGTTCCCAGGCACCAGCAGAGTCACCACCTTGGATCAGACACTTGGCTCAACCTGGCAAGTAGCTTAGGTGCCTAGTAGGTCTCAGTATCTGCTCTAAGACCCCAGTGCTCTGTAGAGAGCTCAGGCAATAAAGTGCTTGCAAGCATACGAACCCAGCTCCATCCTTAGAGCCCTAATATGAAATATGAAAAGCCCTGAGTGGGCTTGCTTAGCCACTTCAGACACCTGCCCTCAAGACTGACTGCTGGAATTTGATCCTTGGAATCCACATGATAGTGGAGAGAAGTGACTCCTGAAAGTTGTCTTCTGATGACTACATGAGAGGCTTGGCATGTAAACACACACACACACACACACACACACACACACACTTTACATTTTTAAACTTACTCATTTTTATGTGTCTAAGTGTTTTGCCTGTACGTATACACGTGTGTCATGAGTATGCCTGGCATCCATGAAGGTCAGAAAGGGGAACTGGATCCCCCAAACTGGAGTTACAGATGGTTATGAGCCATTATGCATTGGGAACCAAAACTGGGTCCTCTGCAAAAGCAACAAGTACTCTTAACCGCTGAGCTATGGTCTATCCCCAGAGAGGTGGAGACCAGGGATCAGTGGCCAGCCAGCCTGAGGTACTTAGTGAGCTCTAGGTCAAAGACATATTGAGTCATTGGGGGCTGGGTTGGGGAAAGAAAATAAACTCTGAGGGTGTTGTTTGACTTCCACACTCCCATTCATAGTGTGGGTGCACACATACCCACACCCACACCCCACACCCCCCAAACCACAAACCTGAGGCCCCAGCTACTCATCAACTCTATGATCCAAACTGGCCCACCCTCTGTACCTCACTGAGACCGATGACATCCAGCCTGATGCTCAGAACTTCAGGTGCCGGGTCTTTTCACAGTTCCCAAGGCAGCGACAGCCCATAGCTCCCTCCAAAGCCACAGCCTGCCACAGCCTGCCACAGCCTGCCACAGCCTGCCACAGTCTGCCACAGTCTGCCATAGCCTGCCACAGCCTGCCATAGCCTGCCATGGAACATTCAAGGTAGGTGGAAGGGAAACTGATGCTTGAAAAATCGAAGGTCCTGCCCTCCCTGGGCCAGGAAACAGACCCACCTCTAAAATAAATGCTAAGTCAAGGACTAGGCAGGTAGCAGTACCCATGAGCCACATGCAACATGAAGACACTCAGTGCCCCTTGGGGACTCCAAGGAGAAAATACAGGAATGAGCTTGTCAGGCCGCACACAGAAGACAATTTAAACTAAAACTATTAAACAAAGTCTGGCTCTGAATTTGGGCTGTAAGACAGGCGTCTGAGAAATACATTTTACACTGTGTACGGAATGCGGTACTCTCCCTTTTTAGTATTGTGCTATGCCATACAGATTTTTCATAAACATCTTATTAGTGGGTTCACAGCATCTCCATCCAAAGCTGGGCATTAATTTATTTAAACCTTCACTCTTACTCAACCAAGTCCTTAAATACCATAACGTGATTTTACTACAGCCATGATTCTGCGCTGGCAGCTCCTCCAGACCTAATTATTTGTATAAAGCGATGGACTTCTCCGTTAACGGCCATTACCAGCAGCAAAAAAATAGCTACTGTGCTTGAGCGTGGTAGCATTAAGCGCAGGCATATTCGCTTTCAGTGTGCACCTTAGTAAAGGACGGAAGGCTGGGTAAGTGAGGGAGCCACGGTGTTAGCAACACCTCTCCAGGCCCTCCCCACCCCCAGCTCTGCTTCTCTCAAGTCCATTACTCTTCCCTTTGTCACCCAGGCTCAGCCAGCACTTCAACTATTCATCTCAGTCTGAACAGTTTCTTCAAGATGTTAAAAACTAGAGTTTTGGTGTTTGAGACAGTCAGTCTTGCATGCTTATTGTGTATCTTGTGCCGTCACTCCTTCTGTGATGGCTTCTTGCACGGCTTCTGTGGTGCTAAGGACTGAACACAAGGCTTCATGCATGCCAGGTGTACTGGCTGGTTTTGTGTCAACTTAACACAGGCTGGAGTTACCACAGAGAAAGGAGCCTCCCTTGAGGAAATGCCTCCATGAGATCCAGCTGTAAAGCATTTTCTCAATTAGTGATCAAGGGTGAGAGGGTCCATTGTGGGTGGTGCCATCCCAGGGCTGGTAGTCCTGGGTGCTGTAAGAAAGCGAGCTGAGCAAGCCAGGAGAAGCAAGCCGGTAACATCCCTCCATGGCCTCTGCATCAGCTCCTGCTTCCTGACCTGCTTGAGTTCCAGGCCTGACTTCCTTTGGTGATGAACAGCAATGTGGAAGTGTAAGCTGAATAAACCCTTTCCTCCCCAACTTGCTTCTTTGGTCATGATGTTTTGTGCAGGAAGAAACCCTGACTAAGACACCAGGTGAACACTCTACCGACTGACTATCCCAGGCCCCATTGCTTTTCTGTATAAACTGCCTAGTCCCTGGCATTCTGTAATAGCAGCAGTGCAGTCATCCCTATTGCAAACAGACTAAGGGGCTGGAGAGATGGCTCAGCAGTTGAGAGTGTCTGCTGTCTTTCCAGAGGACATGGGTTCATTTCCTAGCACCCACACGGATGGCTCACAACTATAGCTCCAGGAGTTACATATAAATATACATACATGAACACATAAATAAAACACCTAAATATACATACACGAACACATACACAAAAATAAAAATGTAACCTTTTGAAAAAAAAAAAAGACAGGCAAAGGGTCTGGGGATGTCGCTCAGTCAGCAGATGTGGCACAGCGTGCAGGAAGCCCTGGGTTCACTCCCCAGCAGCACATAAACCAGGAGGGGTGGCATATACCTGTAATCTCAGCACTCAGGGGTCTGAGGCCGGCCTGGGCTACACAAGACTCTGACCAACCAGGCAAATGCACTATCACATCTTGTTGGACTCTGTTCTACTCTTGTTCTACTCTGTTCCTTGTCTTATTCACCATGACTTTGTCCCATGGCTTGGTAACCATCAGGTGAAACTTCTGGCATAGCCATAGGTCACCCCATCTGCACCATCACTGAAGCATAGCTTGGCTCTATGGTTATTTTGTGTTCTGTGGAGATTTGGAAGAATTCTCCCAAGAGTTATATGGTGACTGTGTGGCTTAAATGAGAACTGTCCCCCACAGTCATATGTACCTGCCCAGCTGGTCACCTGTCAGCAGCACTGTCTGGGGAGGTTATAGAGTTTTTGGAAGGTACAATTGTGCTAGAGGAAGTATGTCCCTGGGGACAGGCTTCGAGAGTGATTCTTGCCCCACTACTCTGTTTCTTGGCATATGGACGAAATGTGATTGGCCAGTTTCTGGATCCAACCACCTGCTGCCAGGCCTTCTCCAAAATTACAGACTCTAGGGCAACTGTAAGTCAAATAAATGCTTTCTTTCCGTCGTGGTATTTTATCACAGCAACAGAAAACAAACCAATACAGTGGTCAAAATAGCGAAGTATATAGGTAGTAATACAAACACAATACAAATACAAGTAGAACTTGTGTGTGAACACAAGTATAGGCATATGTATATGTGTGCGTGTGTTGTGTGTGTGTGTCTGGGCTGGCGGTCAGCCTTTGGAGTCTGCGGCACTGCCCGTCCTTTGTAAGACAGAGCCTGTGACTTTTACCTGAAGCTCATATGGCTAGCCTGGCTGGCCACATAGCATGTGGCGTCCACTTGTCTCCACCTCCACCCCCACTCCCAGTGCTAGAATCACAAGTGCACATCACCATTCCCAGCTTATTGTAATGTGTGTGCCGGGGATCCAAGTCAGGTCCTCATGTTTGCACTGGGACCAGTTTATCGACTGAGCCATCTCCCCAGTCTCATGTGGATGAATTCTGGCAAAAGAGGAGAGATGGAGTATGCAGGAGTCTGGACTGTGGATGGAGGGTAACTGCCACCACTACCACCACACTGCTATGGCTACGAGCAAGGGCCTGGTCAGCGGGACACACTGCATTTCCTGTGGACTCTTCCAAGCCCCTTCTTTCCCTGTCTGCTTCAGAACAATTCTCCAACAAAAAGGATTTGGCTTCTTTAGCCCTCTCCATCAAGTGTGACTCCAGACTTCTTGCACCCAGGACGAGTCTCAGGCTCAGCCTCCTCCAGCCAAACTCAGGCTATGTGTGAGCTTCTCCTCGTGATATGGTCCACTCTTCCAAGCTGTGTGTACACAACACACTTGGAAACATGAGAGTCAACTAGAGAGGGGCTACAGATACTGCTCAGGTGATACAGTATTTTCTTGGCGTGGATGAAACTCTGGGTTGGATCCCCCATACCACAGAAAACAGATATTCAAGGAGGGGAGGCAAAGACTAGGACTCATGACCATCTTTGACTGCATAATGGTTTTGAAACCAGCCTGTGCTACTTGAGACCCTGTCTCAATAGAAGGAAAATAAAAAGGAGGGTGGGGAGATACCACTCCATTTTCTACTCTTTCCAGGTACTGAGTATGGGGAGGTGTAATGGGTCCACTGGCCCAGCAGGTTCAAAGGTGGCTCCAACCCAGGCAATGGCATTGCCAAGAAGCTCCTAATAACTAAGAGTCTGGCAAGGCCCAAGCCACTGGCTTCTTCATTTTATAGATAAAAAGACAAGTGGAAAATATCTAACCCTAATCCAGGTTAGCTCACACACCCTGGGCTACATTTCTACAGTAACGACTGTGTTAGGCTGAATGCCCCAGAAGGAAATATCCCCGACACCAAGTCACTTGCAGGGCAGATTCTTGGCCTTGCAGAGGTTTTCAGCAAACCCAAACACCACCAGCTGTCTCGCCATCAACATCTCTCATGCCGTTTCTTCTTCGGGACAACAGCTGCCACCACATCCAGCTGTCGACAAACTATAGGCAGTGGGGCCGCTGAAGCATCTTTCAAAACTGCCTGCATCCTCAGCAGCAGAGATGCCTCATTAGCGTGCCGTATTTCAGTCCCGAGAAAACAATGCATGCCCAGAGGCCATAAACAAGTAGGCCTGTTGCAGGTCACGGATGATAGATGCCATGGGTGGCTCAATGCAGGTTACAGGAGCAAGGCCTGCTGCTGGGTACATCTGTCTTCCCCAAATGCTGACACAGGGAGAAGTCCGCACAAGCTCGTCTCTCCAGTCACCAGAGCCCCAGTAGCTCCTCACCCACGCTCCAGGGGCCTTGCTCCTGGTGGGCACTTGGCAATGTTTTGTGATGACTTTCTAATACTTCCAACAGGTCCAGGAAACTTCCTCTTTGGAAAATAAAGTTTAGGGATTGGGAGATGGGTCAATGGGCAAGGTGCTTGAAGCAGAAGCAGAAAGACTGGAGTTCACACTGTCAGCATGCGCGTAAATGCCATCCCTGCCGGCAGCACACTTGTAACCCTAGCCCCTGGAAGGCGGAGACGTGGGATCCCTGGAACACACTGGGCAGCCAGGCTCGCCAGATCAGCAAGCTGTAGGTTTAAGGGAGAGACCCTGTTTCAAGAAACAAGGTAGAGATTGATTGAAGAAAACACCCACTGTCAATGTCTGCCTTCCATGTGTACACACACATGTACACCCAGGCACACACCTGGGTGTCTGCATCCGTGGGAATACATATACACACACATGCTCTCTGTACACATCCACACACATAAGTGAACGGATGAGAGAAAAGAGAAAGAACGCTTCAAAACACACCAGACTCATTTTGCAGCGGGCGAGCCAGCCAGTTGAGAAAACAAGCCAATGAGCAGGAGCTCTGGCACAGACCGTGTAACCTCACAGACCGTGCTCTGTCGTCTACGCGGTCCTGCTGAGCGGAGTTGCTCTAGCCACTGGGACCGAAGGCTGCATGCAGCTGGGAGCTGACACGGGAGGAGAAAGCAGAAGACACTGGTTCCCTATGGCCAAAGCCCCATCGAGTGAGCTCAACCCCCAGAGCAGACCTCAGACCTCGGACTACTGAGCACGTCCTACTGTGGATACCTGGCACTAGAACCTGCTGCGAGCCGAGCCTGCCACGAATTCCAGGGATGCAGGGGATTTGTCCTCCCCAACCACGAGAGAGACCCTGAAATGCTCTCAGTGGAGTGAACTGAACACCGCGAACAACTGGCTGTTATGTTGGGGCCTTGTCCCAGAGATGGGGAGGGAAGGCCACATGTCTATGGATGTGGGTGTGGTCAGATGAGGAGGCCCAAGGAGCCTGTGGTTACCAGAGGCATGCTCCTGGCCCAGCCTCGAGGAGGAACGTCAAAAACATCCTGTGGGCTTAATGAAAGAGTCTTTAGTGGTGTCTGAGGGTGTCTCAGTGTCCGTGAAGTCACTTTTTCTTATTTACTCTGTGTGTGTGTACATGCATGTGGTATTTGTGGGAATTACACATGCATGTGGTATGCGCACACGTGTGTGTGTGTGTGTGTGTGTGTGTGTGTGGTGTGTGTACAGTGATGGGTGAGTGTAAGTCAGAGAACAATCTTGGATGTTGAGCAGATTCTTGAGGTAGGTTCTCTCACTGCACTGGAGCTAGTAATTCACCGCACAGAGAAGCACCTGCCTCCATTCGCACTGTGGAGATGACAAGTGTGTACCACAGTGTTCGGTTTTCTCACTTGGGTTGTAGGGATCCCAAGTTGGGTTCATATACTTGCAAGGCAAGCACTTTATTGGCTGAGCGTCAACCCAGCCTTCAAAACGTTTTTTTTTTTTTCAAAAACTGGGACATTCTTGTCTTTTTCAACCTCTCTAGTGGACAAAGTAGGTGACCTGCCAGAGGTCCCCAGCAACTGTCAGCAAAACGCTTCAGCAGACAAAGGTGTTCAAGACTGACACCCTGAGTTCAATCCCCAGGACCCACATGGTGAAGCAAAGAACCAAGTCCGGTAAGTAGCATCTTACCTCACAAGTGCACTGTGGCATGGGTGCACCCCTACACATACACCCATGAGCATACACACACGTGTGCACATACACACACATACACACAACATGAAATAAGTACGTGTAATAAAAATATAGTAAACAAGGTATTCACAGAGATCAGTTCGTTCGACAACAGGAAATTGAATTTAAGTTTTAAATGTCTCAATTTCAATTTCTTTTTCTTTTCTTTTCTTTTTTTTTTTTTTTTTTTGTTGTTTTTTTTCGAGACAGGGTTTCTCTGTGTAGCCCTGGCTGTCCTGGAACTCACTCTATAGACCAGGCTGGCCTCGAACTCAGAAATCTGCCTGCCTCTGCCTCCCAAGTGCTGGGATTAAAGGTGTGCGCCACCACCGCCCGGCTCAATTTCAATTTCTAAAATGGTAAATATCAACAAACATGCACTGTCAAAACAAAGACTCCAGCCAGGCATGCTGGGTGGCTTGTGTGGAGAATCCCAGCGCTCAGAAGGTGGAGGCACAAATTCAAAGTCATCCTAGCTACATAAGGAGCTGAACTCAGGTTCCATGACACTGTCAAAACAAAGGAGTGGGGGGCAGTCTCCCCAAACCCACTGACACTTCCAGTACTGTCCCTTGAGAAAGACGCCTTGACCTTGAAGTTTGGAAATGCCACTGCAGGAGAACTTTGACAAGCAGAGGCTGCTGGGGAGCAAGAGTAGAACACTTCCCAAGACAGTGACAGAATCTGACTCCCTTCTGGAAAAGGGAAAAGACCTGAGCGCTAGTCACCGTGTGTACGACATACACGGAGAATAGACAGCAGGAGCGTATGAGAAAACCTAGTGGGCCTTTATGAGTGGGAGATTCCTGGGCTTTGCTACTTATACTTGTGACTATTGCTGCCACACGAAGGGCTGATGACTGTCCCCTTTAGCCCATGCCACTCAGGAACATTCTGATAGGAGCAGTGCAGGCTAAGTGACCAAGGACACCAGCACATGTTCCACAGATATGCTCTCCAATTCTCAGTCCCATTTAGAAGCAGGAGTCAAACTACAGTGAGGCTGAGGTCCACAGTCATGCGACAGCTAGGTGACACAGAAGCAAGACACTTTGTCGCCAGAAAGCTGTACTCCTAAACTCTGTTTGTCTGTCTGTCTGTCTGTCTGGCCTGAGAGAGGGGATGTGCTGGCTTGTCTTAATGACGACTTAACACACAAACTACAGTGCTCTGAAATGAGGAAATCTTAAATGAGAAAATGCCTCCACAAAATATGGCTGTAAGGCATTTTCTTTTCTTTTTTTTTTTTAATTGGATATTGTATTTATTTACAGTACAGATGTCATCCCCTTTCCCCATTTCCCCTCCCTAGAACCCCCTATCCTATACCCCCTCTTCCTTTATGCTTTTATACCATTTTGATTGCATGCATGTAATAAGGTCAGTTCTAGGTTGAGGGTCTAGAAATACAATAGTTGCAAATAGTCGAGGAACAAGCAATACAATAAACATAAATAGTCAAATAAGAAGCAAGGCATTGACCCCAGTTACATGAACACTCCCATGATCACTGTTTCTAAAGGCTTATCAGGATGACCAAAGTATCTGAGCCTACTTCCCTATCCTAGCCCAAGGTCATTTTCATGTCTGAAGCCTACTTCCTTGTTCTAGTCTAAAATTTAGAATCCTGTCTGAAATTACTTCTTTGTTCTGGCCTAATATTTAGATTCCTGCTGAGATTACTTCCTTGTTCTAGCCTAAGATTTAGACTCCTACCTGAAATTACTTCTTTGTTCTAGTCTAACGTCAGATTCCTGCTTGAAGCCTACTTCCTTGTCCTTGGCCAATGTCATATTCCTGTCAAGCAGCCCCTTTCCTTGTCCATGGCCCATGTCAGCTTCTTGCCAAGTAGCCCCAAAGGCTCTCCGTCTCTTCCCCTTTTTTATTTCATTAAGAAGACTGAGCCTGTCTTAGGTCATTTTGGCAAGAATGCCTTCCTTACCCATCATGGAATATGTATTATCAAAGGCAATGCACTTCTGTCGTAGGTTGGTAAGGCTCTGTGCAGAATCTTACCCATCCTTGGCTTGCCAGTCTGTTAATTTAATAACTTTGTCTGGGGGTCCATTTTAAGGTTTAAGTCATGTACTTTGGCTGCCAACATGTTGATGTTGTTAAAGATAAGCCTTAACACGATGGGCAGGAATAAAAGTATTCCCAGGACAAGAAGGGCTGGCCTGATCAAGCTATATATGCCAATCCTGAGGTTTGACCAAAGTGGAAATACTGACCTCAGGCCATGGATAATTTTATTGGGATTATCTGCAGCGTCAAAGGTCAATAGAACAGCATTCTTTAAATTCATAATCTCACTATGCAAAGTTAACACACCCAGAGAGGTGTTAAGATTATGCCAAATAGCCTACAGGTGTCTTTAAACTTTTTTCTAATTATAATGACAATCGTTGTGAATTTCAAAAGTAACACTACTCCAATAACACTTGGAATGGCTCCTAACTCTTTAACCCTGAACCTCCTTCAGATAATTTGAATGGGTTATAGAGCATCATTCGTTGTTCCAGATACCTATATAAATCCTTTTGTATACTCAATACATTAGTAACATTTTTTGCTAGATGGTTAACAAAAATAGTTGTCTTAACTCATTGTGTCAATGCTATTGCAGAAGCAGTGGTGCTAGCAATTAATGGAATTAAAGCTGTTATACCAGCAATAATCAAGCCTGCTACCCTCTTGCTTCTGCTTAAAGCCTAACTCACTTCTTCTGGCACTTTCAACCTTTTTTCAGAGAATCTAGGTTTTCTAATACTCAGGGCAGTAAGATAAAAGCTGGTTGATAGACCCCCATAACAGACATGCCAGGTGTCAACACACTAACATAATTAATTAGAAATTATACAGTCAATGCAACTTACAATAAATGTTGTAGAAGAGATAAAACCAATTTTAGCTTGACAATTAAAAGAGCCTTAAAACATGCACTAACCCTTGTTTGCAATCCAGATCCTGTCCCAACTTTATCTCTTGCTATCCTAACATCATAGTGAGCTACAGCTAACATCCAAATATGTTCCTGACAAAGTCCAGATCCAGTCTTCCAAAAGTAGACTGTTATTTCCCATGTTGGATTGATTTCTAGACCAGTACATGATTGAGTCCTAATAGCTGGGCACCTTTAAGAAGAATATAAGAGACACAGTTTCTCTTTTCGATTCTCTATCCTACAAGGTCTAAAAACTTGAGGCAAGGCAGCTTGTCCCATCTGGGATATAGTCAAGCAAAGGTGGGTCAGGAACATGTCCAATACAGTTCCCCAGACACCCTTGTCAGGGCACTCAGCAAGCTCACAGATCAGGTTGGCAGCATTCTTTGTCTCAGC
Organism: Arvicanthis niloticus; assembly: GCF_011762505.2. Lineage (NCBI taxonomy): Eukaryota > Metazoa > Chordata > Mammalia > Rodentia > Muridae > Arvicanthis > Arvicanthis niloticus. Next base: position 8,683,549 of record NC_047667.1, read on the forward strand.
AACAGTATGTCTCACCAGTCTTTAAAGTTCCATGGGCCTCTTCCACAATACCTTGTCCTTGAGGATTATACGAAATCTCCATAATAAATTGTTGACAAAAAGTCTTGACTGCTCAACTACAATTGCCAGACCCATTATCTGTTTTTTTGTAACTGGATATTTTATTTATTTACCTTCCAATGTTATCTCCTCTTCCATTCCTCCCCAAAACCCCTTACCCAACCCCCCTCCTTCTATTACTATGAGGGTGTGCTCCCACCATCCTCGCATTCCTGCCTCCCTGCTCTCAATTTCCCCAACACTAGGGAATGCAAACTTTCAGACACCAAGGACATACACTTCCACTGATGCCTGGCAAGGCCACCCTCAACTACCTATACAGGTGGAGCCATGAGTCCCTCCCTTTGTGTTCTCAGGCTGGAGATTTTAGAATGGCTACTCCAGCTTGTTTCTTAGGACCATTTGCTTGAAAAATTGTTTTCCAGCCTTTTACTCTAAGGTAGAGTCTGTCTTTGTCACTGAGGTGGGTTTCCTGTATGCAGCAAAATGCTGGGTCCTGTTTATGTATCCAGTCCATTAGCCTATGTCTTTTAATTGGGGAACTGAATTCATTGATGTTAAGAGAGATTAAGGAACAGTGATTGTTGCTTCCTGTTATTTTTGATATTAGAGGTGGGATTATCTTCGTGTGGCTATCTTCTTTTGGATTTGTTGGAATAGGATTACTTTCTTGCTCTTTCTAGGGTATAATTTCCCTCCTTGTATTGAAGCTTTCCCGCTATTATCCTTTGTAATGCTGGGTTTGTGGAAAGATCTTGGTTCTCCATCTATGGTAATTGAGAGTTTTGCTGGGTATAGTAGCCTGGGCTGCATTTGTGTTCTCTTAGGGTCGGCATGACATCTGTCCAGCATCTTCTTCCTTTTATAGTATCTGGTGAGAAGTTTGGTGTAATTCTGATAGGTCTGCCTTTATATGTTACTCGGCCTTTTTCCTTTACTGCATTTAATATTCTTTCTTTGTTTTGTGCATTTGGTGTTTTGATTATTATGTGATGAGAAGTATTTCTTTTCTGGTCTAGTCTATTTGGCATTCTACAGGCTTCTTGTATGTTTATGGGCATCTCGTTCTTTAGATTAGGAAGTTTTTTTGTTTTGTTTTTTATTTAATATTTTATTTACATTGAAGATGCTATCCCCTTTCCCCATTTTCCCTTCCTAGAAAACCCCTGTCCCATGCCCCCCTTTCCTTTTTGCTTTTAGGGAAGTTTTCTTCTATAATTTTGTTGAAGATATTTATTGGCCTTTTAAGTTGGGAATCTTCACTCTCATCTACTCCTATTATTCTTAGGTTTGGTCTTCTCATTGTGTCCTGGGTTTCCTGGATGTTTTGTGTTATGAACTTTTCGCATTTTGTGTTTTCTTTGACAATTGTATTAATATTTTCTATGGTATCTTCTGCACCTGAGATTCTTTCTTCTATCTCTTGTATTCTGTTGTATTCTGTTGCATCTATGACTCCTGATTTCTTTCCTAGGTTTTCTATCTTGAGGGTAGTTTCCCTTTGTGATTTCTTTTTTGTTTCTACTTCTATTTTTATGTCCTGGATGGTTTTGATCAATTCCTTCACCTGTTTGGTTGTGTTCTCTTGTAATTCTTTAAGGGATTTTTGTGTTTCCTCTTTAAGGGCTTCTACCTGTTTACCTGTGCTCTCCTCAAATTCTTTGAGAGTGTTATTTATGTCCTTCTTAAAGTTGTCTATCATCATCATTAGAAGTGATTTTAAATCTGAACCTTGATTTCCTAGTGATATGGGGAACTCAGGACTTTCTAGTGTGGAGAACTAGGTTCTAATGATGCTAAGTACCCTGGGTTACTGATGCTTATGTTCTTGTGCTTGCCTTTTGCCATCTGGATCTCCTTAATGCTACCTGCCCTGTCTTTGACTGGAGCCTGTCCTTCCTATTATCTTGGTTGTATCAGAATTGTGTGGGGTGGGTGTTACTACTGGGGTTAGAGCTGGGGCCCAAGATCTGCTCAGTGCTCAGGCCCAGACAGGAAGGAACCAGTGCTCCAGGTCAGGAGTGACTTCCTGGGTCCTAGCAGGTCCCAGTTATTCCCTGTTTGGGGGCGGGTGTTGCTGTCTCCTTACCTAAGATACTGTCCAGGTTAGAGCTCCTGGAAGGCCCACTTCCTCTGGGTTCTGTGAGATTGGGGGGCAGAGCTGCCACCTGAGATCTGCTCAGTGATCGGGCCCAGACTGGAAGGTGGCATTTTCTTATTGAGAGATTGATGGGGGAGGGTCCCGTCTATTGTGGGTGGGGTCATCCATGGGTCGGCGGTCCTGGGTTCTATAAGAAAGCAGGCTGAGCAAGTCAGTAAGCAGCACCCCTTTGTGGCCTCTGCATCAACTCCTGCCTCCAGTTTCCTGCCCTGTTTGAGTTCCTGTCCTGACTTCCTTTGGTGATGAACAGCAATATGGACTTATAATCCAAATAACCCCTTTCGTCCTCAACTTGCCTTTTTGGTTGTGGTGTTTCGTCACAGCAATAGTAATCCTAACTAAGATAGGGGCTGTGTTCCTCCACAGTGTAGCAGATGTATGTTGTGCACAGACCCCACCTGTCAGGAGCTCCAATATTGTATGTAAGCTGAAGCCTCTGTGTCTATCTCTGGTCTGAGAAGGTGGCCAAGGGGCACAGCTACACAGCAGAAGGGCTATAAGCATGTACTGCACTTAAGAAGCCTACTGTGAGATGACATGTTCCTCTCATGGGGCACACTCAAATCATTATTAAGTCTCCACCTATGGGGCTTGGGATACAACACCCTGGGAGTGAGGTCCTGGCTATAGGACTGTTGAGGACAATTAAACCACCGTACATCAGCTCTGAGATCATGGTTGAGAAAGCCTGGAACAGGTACATAAAGAGCACAGGTGGTACCCCAGGATTGCACTGCCTCCTCTAGCTCAGACCCCGGCCATCAGTGCACATCATTGACTCCGTAGCCCAACGATAAACTTCGAACACAAGTCCCCCTGTAACCTGTGCAGGTGATTCCTGGCCTTTCTTCTCTCTGGCACAATGTGATGTTGTCATCATCATAGACAGACACTTGGGGATCCCCCCACACCTCACCCAGGGAAGGGCTGGAACCCTCAGCCTGTTCCCGAACTAGTGTGCTGGCTAGGGGAGTTAAGAAACATAATAAATGGGCCAGGCTCCTTTTGAAGCACCTAATTTGCAATAATATTGAAGTCCCCAACAATAACTCATTTACTCTTATAATAAATATATAAAAAAAGACAAATTGCTACATTGAACATGCATTTTCTTCACCGCGAGTAGCTGGTACCCCTGGGAGAAAGCCCTGTGCCGCTAACTAATAGTAAATCCTTTGAAAAACCATGTGTCACAATGATGGACAACCTGGGAAGGGATATTAAATAGATTTAGAGGTTAGCTACTCTAACAAGAACAAAAGACGTCCTTTGCAAACCCACACCTAGAGAGCACAGATCGGCCTGTGATTAGGACATATGTTCCAAAGCCTCCACTCAAAAGAAAAGTTCTGTCTTGGGTGGGGTGTGGCAGGCAAGGTGTCGGGACAGAGAAGTAAAGGGCATGGACCAGAGGCGACCTGGGCATGTTCTCAAGTTCCAAGCCCCACCCTCCAAAACTGAAGGTCTCTGTTTTGCCTGCTGAGCAGAGAAGCCTAGAGCATTGTCCACGGGGTCAGGGCAGGCAGGACTCCTGTGCAGGAACTTCTGCTCTACCTCTACATGTGAGCACACATGTGGAGACCAGAGCAGAGCTTAACCTCAAGTGTCTTCCTCTATACTCCCAATCTTGTTATTGTCTCCAAATTTACTTTTATTGCGGCATGTATGTGTGCATGTGTGCATGTGTGCATGTGTGCATGTGTGCATGTGTGCATGTGTGCATGTGTGCATGTGTGCATGTCTGCATGTGTGCATGTGTGCATGTGTGCATGTGTGCATGTGTGCATGTCTGCATGTGTGCATGTGTGCATGTCTGCATGTCTGCATGTGTACCATATGTGTTCAGCTGTAGAATCCCCTGGAGCTGGAGTCACTACGTTCTGAGCTGCCTGATGCAGCTGTTAGCAACCAAACTCCAGTCCTTCTGCATGAGCAGCAAGTGCTCTTAACATCTGAGCCAACTTTTCAGCCGCACCATTCATTTATTCATTCATTCATTCATTCATTCATTTATTCATTTTGAGACAGGGTCTCTCAATGTATCAGGAACTCATTAATTTGGCTAGACTGACCAACTGGTCAGCAAGCCACACAGACTTGCCTGCCTCTACCAAACAGTGCTGGGATTACTGGTGCATCCTGCTATTCCTGGCTTTTATTTATTTATTTATTTTTTAATGAAAGCTAGAGACAGGAACTAAGATCCTCATGCTTGCATGGTATCCTGGTTAGTTTTTATTTTCAGTGTGATAAAGACTACAGTTATCTGGAAAAAAAGAAACCTCAACTGAAAAATCTATCAGATTAGCCTGTGGCCATGTCTATGAGAGAGTATCCTAATTGGTGGTGATTGATGTGGGAAGGCCCAGCCCACTGTGGGCAGCGCCATCCCCAGGCAGGCTGAGCATGAGCCACCAGCCCACTGTGGGCAGCGCCATCCCCAGGGAAGCTGAGCATGAGCCACTGAGCCCGTCAATAAGCACCATTCCTCTATGGTTTCTGCCCTGACCTCCCTGAACAATAGACTGTAACTTGTAAAATAAAACATGACCCTTCCTTCTCCAACTTGCCTTTATTCAGTGTTTAATCGCAGCGATAGAAAAGAAAGCTAGAACACGCAGTAACATGTTACCAGCTTAGCCAGAACAGCCTTTTGCCCTATCTTTATGAGAAAGCCATGGTTTCGGCTGGGAGTCCAGTCCAGCCTTGGCTTGGATGTTTGAAGACAGTGCCTGTGGACACCGTCACCCTGGCCAAGAGAAGCAAGTATTGAGTAGCAGACAACTTCTGGTTTTACCATGCTGTCTTGCAGACCCACACGCCCATGAGTCCTTCTCCAACTGGTTTGAGTCCTGGGATTTACCTGCCTCAAGCTGGGAATCTGAAGTTGACCCATGTCGTCTCTAATTGATTTGACACCAATCTTGTCCTCATTGGTGACTGTTTAGCCATCCACCTCTTGCCTGGGTTTTTGTACAGGGATTTGGCCCTGAGTTGGCACCCATGGTGCTCTTCTTAACTGAAGGTGGCCATTGATGTTCCAGGCAGAATTTCTCACTGGCTGTGGGCTCTGTATCCACAGTGTCTTATTGTCACAGACAGGAAGTTGAGGCCATGCGTCTCAGTTCTATGGCTTGTAGAAAATCACAAACACACAGAATGTGGGAAACAGTAGTCATGTCTCAGATACGTGGCTCTACCCAAGAGTCAGGATATACACCCTGGTAGGAAGAAGGCTGGCACATGCCATAGCTACTTGAAGGAACCAAGACAAATTAGCATCACCTGGAGGGATTCTAACACCCACTCAGTCTCACCACAGCGTCAAAGGCTGTTGACTCTACAACCTTGTTCCAAAGACAAGACAGTACTGTGTCTACAGATTCAGCTGTGAGTCAGTGTGACCAGTGAAGCTCAAGTGTAGTGCACACCATCAAAGCCTGGATTTGTTTTAGACTCCCAGTTCCCCACACGCTCTGGGACAAGTTACTGTGTTCTCATGGGACTTAAGTTCTCTACTGGCAAAATGGGGTTGCTGACTAGATGCTCAACAGGATTTCGATAAGGGCTTCTTGCCATTCATTCATTCATTCATTCAGTGAAAGAAATGCTTCCTTTTAGACAACTGCTACATGAAGATGGTACCCATGCAGCCTTGGATACTCCAGGGAGCAATGCTGGGATTCACATGATTTTTTTCATTAAAAACTTTAGTGTCTACAGAAACAAACCTGAGAGGTGTGTGCAGGCGTTTTCTGAATTTGTGCATGTGTGCATGCGTATGTGTCTGTATGGAGGCTACAGATCATGCTGTCTTTATTTTATGTTTTGAGACAGGGTCTCTCATCGAATCTGGAACTCAGTGTTTCAGGTTTAGGTAGGCTGGTCAGTCAATAAACTCTCATGTGCCTGTCTACCTAGTGCTGGGAGCACAGGTCCATGCTGCTGGCCTTTTTAGGTGGGTCCTAGGGATCTGAACTTGGGTTGTCACCCTTACACAGTAAGTACGTGACTAACTGAGCTACCTTCGTAGCTTAGACTTGAGGGATTTGGACTCCAGCTCTCTTATCTCCTTTAACATTTATCCCTAGCTGTGTGTGGTGGTACACATCTTTAGTTCCCCCACTCAGGAGGCTGAGGCAGACGCATCTCAATGAGTTCTGAAACAAAGTATGTTCTAGGCCAGTCCCTGATACATGGGGAGACCCTATCTCAATAACAAACTAAACACAAACGTCAAATCCCACCTCCCGCAAATACCACATAAATATAAGTATCTATTGCCACATGTTAGCTCAACAACTATTTTCAAAATCAAAATACATATATTAGTATGTCTGCATGTGGGTATGTGCACAGGAGTGCAGGCACCCACAGAGACCTGATAAGGACACAGAAACCCTTGGAGCTGAAGTACAGGCAGTTAGGTCTAAGCCACCCAAAGTGGGTCCCTTGCAAGAGCAGCGGTGGAATCTTTACACATGACAGAAACTTAAAAACTTTCCCACACTGTCTAGAAAGAGGCATGAAATACTATGGGACCAAGAAACAGCTGTGAGACCCTATAGTCTAGAGCCCTGGGAGGAGGCGCGTGTCCCCTAGGGCATGGTTTTGCAGGTATAGTCTTCCTTTCTTAAGTAGCCCAAGCTGTTCCCCACCTCTGTGTCCAGAATACAAATTCAAAAATTTTCTTTTACTGCTGCTTTATGGCTCCAGGGCTGCCAATTGTTTTCTCACAGGCTTCCAGCAGCTCACATCTAGAAAGCTTTCTACAGTGTAAGCAACACACCTCGGTGATGGATGGAGATTTCTGCAACTGTTATCAGTTTACTATTTTAACCCATCTATCATAAATCAAAAAGAGGGATGCTGGGCCCAACTGGAGGGCGTAACTTTCACTCATTACCTAGGAAGATTATAGCCATTTCATCAAAGCCATTATCTAGAGAAAGGATCTTATTGGCGGGGGCCAGCAAAATTCATTTCATGCTTCAAAAGTTTGTGATGGGACCAGCTAAGTAAGGGGAGAGGGAGTTAAAAAAAAAAAAGGTAAATTGTTTAGAAGGTGTACCACCATGATTTTTTTTAAAAAACCACAAACTGCCAAGACAAAGCTATGTTCATGATACCAAGTAGCAGTCTGTGCCCAACTGTGGCCCCAGGGACCAGTCCCTGACCACAGACCTCTCCAGTCACACCAACATTCAGACCCCTCCCAACCTCCACTACAGCCCAATGACTCTCATCAGTTCTGTGCCTGGAAATGGTACCTTTGCAGCCTCCCATCTTTTCCCAGCTTGGCTCTCTAGCCCTGTTACCCACACAACCACTTGGTTACATCCTTCCCTTAAGGATAAAGGTCCCAACCCTGCTGGTCTCTAATGTCATGTCTAATGTTCCCTGCCAGGGTCTGGGAACAGTGAGCGTTGCCTCCTCCTGGAGTTGGCATCTTCCTTGCATACCTCTGTCTAGAACCTTTATGTGTGACCATCCCAGACCTCACTCCCACTTCCCCCATCTGCTACCTAGGCTTCCAGACAGCCTTACCCAACCTTTTTCCTTCTCCCAGATATAATCTAACTTGGTTTAACTGACACCAGGAAGGCCTAACCTCCTTACCTAGCTCTATTTCTGAATGTCTCAAGGTCTGCACAATCAAGATGGGTGGATAAATGACCCCACCACCCCTGCTTGCCCACCCCACAACACGTGAGTTTCCCACTGCACCTGGGAACAACTCACAAGAGCTATACTATACGTCCCAAAGGATCAAGACAGCCCCCCACTCAGTACCCTCGGGGCCCTGAAGGCAGGGCTGGGAGGTGCCTTTTCAAAGCCCAAAGAGGAAACTCAAAAGGATGTTAAAAAGAATCTCCTCATTTTTTTTTCTGAGTCTCTAGAACATTCCTTTGCCAATGTGACTCTGTTTCTTTCTCTCTGAAATTGAACTTTCCTCCCAATTCATTCCTCATGCGCAGACAGCACTGTCCCTGGGGAAACTCGGTTTTAACGCACATGTTTTTCTAAGGAACTTGGAACCGTGGCTCACTGCAAACAATAAAGATTCCTGCCTGCAAGCCCTCCTGGCTGCTCAGACCACCAGAGGATTGAGGTGGCGAAGTCGAAATGCTTAGAAGCCAGGCTCTTCCGGGGCTCAGAAAGTTCAAAGTTCTCCCCAGCATCCCCAGGCTTGGGATGCAGTGGGGGTGTGGAACTCTGTCTATTGGCCTCCACATCTCTCCCAGACACCTTTGGCCAGAGCCACGTAACTGTCTTGTTTCGGGTTTCTCTTTGGAGCCTCATATTCTCCCTCAAAATCTGTCTGCTGGGATTTTTCCTTCCTCTGCAGCCTCCATCCCTAACTCCCATACACCCAGCCCACACAGTTCTTCCTGCCTCAGGGGCTGGCTAGCTTACACAGTTCTTCCTGCCTCAGTAGCTGCCTTCAAACTTGGAGTGTACCAGGCCCAGAGAAGGAGGCAGAGACTGAGTTGCATGCCAAACCTGAACAAACAGCAACTGCCTCCTTGCTTACACTTGAATGGTCTCAAGAAAAACTGTCCTCCTCCTTCTGCTTACCCAGCATGGTTGGGACATGGCTAGGGAGATTGGCAACAGGCCAGCAAGGGACACAGCAGGCATGGCCACTCTGCAGCAGTGACTTCCAGAGGCCTGGGAGGCCACTGGAGAACTTGAAGCATTCATAGGTCCCATCAGAGGACACTCTGCAGGCAGGATCTGGGTCTCAGCACTGCTGGGGCAGCCTGCATTCCTCCCACTGTGTGAGCCTGCATTCCTCCCACTGTGTGAGCCTCTGCAGGTTAGTTTCCAGCAGGGGAAAAGCTTCCTGAGACAGAGGCTGAGTCCAGCGCAAGATCAAGAAATAGGAGGTAGAAAGAGAGAGGTTCAAATTTTTGACTTTGAAGGGGGGAGTAGAGAGAGAGAGAGAGAGAGAGAGAGAGAGAGAGAGAGAGAGAGAGAGAGAGAGAGAGAGAGAGAGAGAGAAAGAGAAATCTGGGTGTGACCTTAGGAGACACTAAAGACAGAAAGCCTACTGGATAAGGGGATATTGAACCCAAGAAAAGAAAGTGACTTATCTCAGATGCACAGCAAGGTTGTAGAAGATACAGGACAGGCCAAGGTCACTGGCCCCGCCTTGTGTATGTGTGTGTGTACAGGTACATATAGATGTGTGCACATGCACATGGAGAGCACAGCACAGCACAGGGTCACGCCAGGCGTCTTCTTCAGTAGCCTTCTACCTTGGTTTTGGGTTTTAAAGAATATTTATTTTATTTCTACGTGTATCTGTGGGGGGGATATACACACAGATGAAGGTACTCGTGAACAACCAGAAAAAGGCACCAGATCCCCTGGATCAGATCCCAGCAGTTGTGAGCTGCCCAACACTGTGCTGGGACTCCAGGTCTTTTGCAAGCGGAAAACTGCTGAGCCACAGCCCTTCTCTACTTTATTCTTGAGGCAGGGTCTCACACTAAACCTGGAACATGACATTTTGGCTGGAGTGGCTGACCGGAGCTCTCCCTACCGTTGCCTTCCCAGGACTAGGAGTTCAAGGCCATTCTGTTTTACACGCCATAGTCTCTTCACCATTTTTTATAACAATGATTTTTCTTTTCCTTTTTGACGCAGTGCCTCTTGTGACTCAGAATGGTCTCAAATTCAATATGCAACAGAGGATGGCCTTGAACTCCTGATCTTCCTGCCTCCACCTCTGAAATGGTAGAATGAATAGCATGTGCCACCATGTCTGGCTCACCAGTGACACTTTTGTATCCTCTTTCCCATTCTACCTCAAGGCATCAAAAATATGAAGGGGAAAAAGAAACAGCAGCCAGCAAGTTCAGTAAATAAAGATGCTTGCTGACAAGTCTGAGGACCTGAGTTCAATACCCAGAACCCACCCAGACGCTAAAGAAAACCAACTCCCATAAGTTGTCCGCTAAACTAACTCTCTCTCTCTCTCTCTCTCTCTCTCTCTCTCTCTCTCTCTCTCTCACACACACACACACACACACACACACACAAGACATTAAATAATAAATAAATAAAATTTTCATCAAAGCTATGAAAATTAGTTTATCCTAAAAAAAGAAAAATACGATTAACATAAATCTGAGATGCTAGAGAGTGACCCCTGGGCAGGAAGGGAAGGAGGTAGGGACTGACCAGGAGGAGGACAGCCTAGAGTCAGCTGCCTCTCTTCTCACCCTTAAGTCTTGACTCATACTGTCCTGTCCAAGCCTTCTTTAGAGACCCTTGACTCCAATCCTCACGTGAAGCCCTCTGACTATGGCCAACTCTGAGCCCTACTGTGTGGGACATTCTACCACACACTCCTCCAAGATCTATACAACAAGGCACACGTCCTACAAAGTGAGCAGGGCCCCTTCGTAAGCCACAAAAGTAGCTGGGACTCTGTGAGGATGGCTCAGTCAGTAACGGGCCATGCCTTGCAAGCGTGAGGAACCGAGTGTGAGAACTCAGGTTGAAAGAAAACTGCCAGGCATGGTGGCACACTCTTGTAATCTCAGTTCTGGGGAAGTGGAGACACAATCATCCCTGAGGCTTCCTGGCCAACCAGTTTACAGAAATCGCTGAGTTCTAGGAAAGTGAAAGACCCATCTTAAAAACAAACAAGCAAACAAAAACATGGTGGTGGAAAGCTATTGAGAAAAGCACTTGATATTAACCTCTGATTTCTTCACACACATGCATATACCCACATGTAACATGTAACACACACAAACACATACATAGACAAACACATGGACACACAGACACACGACACGCACAGGGACACGCACATATACACAGTCACACAGATGCACAGATACACATACCCAACGCACATCGACACACATATACATGGGCACACATACACAGTCACACAGATGCACAGATACACATACCCATACATGTAGACACACACACCCACACACACACATGTACATATGGACACACACAGAAACATGCAAATACACATGTGAACATCCACATGGCCACACATAGACACACACATGCATATATATAGATACACACACAGAGACACACATATGAACTCAGACACACACACACACACACACACACACACACACACACAGAGAGAGAGAGAGAGAGAGAGAGAGAGAGAGAGTAAGGGGAGACTGGTGGCCATCTCTCCAAAGAAGCAGAAAGCTGCTCTATCAATACCAAATATGCCTCCATCGTAGTTCAGGGTGTAATGCCCGAGGCACAAGGCTTTGGGCTACAATTAGCCTGCTTGGACACCATTTTGTGCCTTCTTTGACAAGAACATCTAGGTTCCAGAGAGGAGTCCAATCCCTGACACAGTAGGAGACAAACATACAGGACCTAGAGCAATACTCAGCCCTAGAACCTGGGCAGGGGCTCCTGGTTATCACACAGCAGCAGCTGAGGCATGAGTGACTCACAGTGGCTCCCAGGACAAATCAGGTGGAGGAACAGCCAAGCCAGACACCGCCGCAGGGCTGTGGGGCTGCAAAGGGGTCAAGGGGTCTGCTTTGGTTTGTTACAGGAAAACCTCAACTCCAAAGTATCCAGCTCAGCAAAACGAAGGAGCAGATCCTTCTTGGGTGGTTCAGCTTAGAATGACATGGCAGAGCCGCAGAAAGAAAACAAGAGATGGCAAGCAAACCCTCCAACCTCACAGGGGGAGTGAGGCCCCTCTGGGAAAGAGGCTGACAGGTCAGGGGCCTCAGCCCCTTCCCTTGGGATGGAGAATGTGACAATGGGGGAGGTACACACAGTCATATATGTACAGCCCCAGCAAACATCCACACAGCAGCTTCCCCAGGGAAACCAAGCTCCATGCAAGGTGCATGATGACTAGAAGTGTGACTTTCACTTACCTGGTGCACGGCCCCCATAACACTTGTATAGAGTTAGTTCCTTAGGAAACATCAGGGTCAGAAGGAGGTTTTACAGAATGACAAGGGGCCACTGAGATGGCTCAGAGGGTAGAGGCACTATCAGCTAAGCCTGGGGACCTGAGTTCCATCCTCAAGACCCCCATGATGGAAGGAGAGAAATGACCCCTACAAGTGGTCCTCTGGCCACCACATGTTCACCATGGTACATGTGTGCTCTACCACATAAATAACAAATAAATGTAATGTTTAAAAAGGAAGGTAGGTTCCCCACCCCACCCCGATGTTCCACAGCAAGGGCTCTCAGTTGAGGGCCTGTCAGTCTCAGGATGTGCCTTCTCAGAATGTTCACAGCTAGGTCAGGCACTGCATACAGCACCGGCTCTGAGCTAGCTGTCTTTGGACAGGCTTGAAAAAAGCCAAACCAGATCCAAGGCCCATCTAGGTAAGCACCATGGAAGCCACCCTCCAGGATGGCTGTCTGAGTCCCACTGGGCCGCGAGACACCCACGTTCTACACCGGACAGGAGTCGTCAGCCTGAAGCTGGTGAATGGATCTAGCAGAGACTGGTCATGGAGACATGGAACAAAGTCAGTCTCCCAGGAGGACCGCTGCAGCCAACAGCATCCCACACCAGCCCTCACAGAGTCTCCTCTTACACCTAAAACCCTCTCTGCTGCCACCAAAGCCCAAGGAATAACATCCAGGTCTAAAGATTGATGCAGTGGAGGCCCATACACAGGCCATTTCATTGCCAAACTGGCTTCCTCTCTCATTTTCAGAAGCCCACAAGTACACCATACTTCCCAGCCTGGTCCTGCCCATCACTGGGCTCCATCCTCCCCCAGGCCACACCTTCTCTTGGCTCCCCTTCTCAGCCTCTCCCTCCCATGTGAACATACATACATGTATACGTACTATATACATTGTCACACAAACAATATAGTTATTATATGCAGAGAAGTAATCATTATGCAGACAAGACACACTTGAGTGTTTGAGTACCACAATAAACTAGATTTTGTTCAAGCCATGTCCAGGTGCAAAATGACCATAATGAGAAATATGACCAAAGGGGTCAGGTGAGGACACTGACAGGAAGGAGGAAGCACTGACTGGGTCAGACAGTCCTCGGTTAGAGCAGATGCAGGCACTCGCTAGAACGAGGTGGGCTGCGGGCACTGGAAGCAGCCGGCTATGCCAGAGAAATATTCAGAACCTGTACTCAAGGGAACTCAGTGCAAGTCTTTACTTCCAGGGCTCTCACAGGCTTCTGTAAAACCATCAACAGGGCCACCATCTCCTTACTGCCCAAGGCAAGAAGAACCCTTTATTTTTAATAAGGCCAAGTTACAAGTGGCCTAAGCTGCATCTCCAATAGACCAACGTTTTAATCCAGGAACCCTACAAAGCAGATAATTTTAACATAGTTGGACGTCCTAGGGTCAAATGTTCTCAGTTTAAAAAAAAAAAAAAAGGCAGAGCCACAGCAGCCACAGGGCTGCCTCAGGCCACTCTCCCAGGTTAAGGTGATGACAAGGAGTTGGAGGTGGGGATTGGGGTGTGGGGTTGCTTCCCTCCGTATGGGATCAGAGAGGAAAGAAAATGTACCTTCATGTTACCAAAGAGCCAGAAACAGTTTACAATGAAAACAGTTTACAGCACGCTTCCTCTGTTTGGGCGAGGTATCTGCTTGGCCAGACAGCCACCTTCTCTGAACTGAGCCAGCTTCTGCTCCATTGAACTGCTGAAAAAAGTTGCTTGGGCTGGCAAGGTAGCACCATGGGTAGAAAGGCATTTGTTGCCAAGCCTCATGACCTGAGCTGGATCTCCAGGACCCATGTAGTAGGAGAGATCTCTCTGTCTTCGTCTGTCTGTCTGTCCTTCTGCCTCTCCCTCTCCCTCTCCCTTTCCTTCCCTCACTATTGCTCCCCACTTCCTCGAGACACACACAATTGCACCTGTGTACTAAGTACAGAATGATACACAGGAATCTGCATAGTGTACAGATTAGGATACAGGGATATTTGGAATCGTGTGTGTGTGTGTCTGTCTGTCTGTCTGTCTGTGTGCATGTGGAGATGAGAATTTGCTACCAGGTGTCTTCTTTCATCAGCTATTTTTTTTGACAGTATCTCTCACTGAACCTGGAGCTCTCCAACTATCTGGCTGGCCAATCCTCTTGTCTCTGTCCTCTGCTGTAAGATTACTGGCATGTAGCACCACATTTGGCTTTTTATGTGGGTGCTGGGGATCCGAACTCAGGCCCTCATGCTCGACTAGCAGGCTCTTTATCCATTAAGTTGTCTCTCTAGCTCTATAAACTAAACTGTACAGCTCTCAAATATAAACTCTGTAGATGTCAGGGTCGGTGTCTCTATGTCCAAAGATTGCATGCCCCTGTAGCAGGTCACGGGGACCCTGCCTGCCTAGGCCAGGTGCCTTCTTCAGCTTGTCTGTTCCCATCGGGAAGCGAGAGGAATTAAAGACTCCCACATGGAGAAAGCGTCACCCCTTCCTTGGCGGCTGCACACTTCTGTGTCCCTCCTCCCCATCTGGGGTGACTCACCCCTCAGATGTATAATGAATCAGGCACTTGCTCATTAATAAAAAATGACAAGCTATCGTCTTCATTGAAATCTGCCGAGCGCCTGCAGATACGTCCCTGCTCAGCTCTGCATTTCCCGGTGGTCAGGTGGTAATGAATCCAGGAGAAGAGCCAGCAAGTGCAAAGCCCAGTGCTTACTGAGCAGGCAGGAAGCCATCTTTCCTCAGCAGGTGGCCCCTGGCCTGCAGGTCTAGCAGAGAGAGGCCTTTTTCATCAGTTTTAACAAAGGGGCTTGGCTCAGCAGGCCTGGGCCTGGGGAGGTCAGGAAGGCAGGAGGAAGGTCCCAGCTTTGAGAAACTCATTCTTGCTGTGACAGTCAGAAAGAACCACTACATCCAAACACCCAACAAGCACAGACTAGACTCACTTCAGTATTTTCTTTTTGTTTGAAAGAGTGAGCAAAAGTGGCTGAGGAGATGGTGGGTAAATTGTTGCCCTGCCTTGAAAGTGTAAGGAACAGAGTTTGGATCCCCAAAACCCAAAGAAAGCCAGATGGGGTGTTGCACATCTGTTTCCCAGTGTTCTTATAGCAAGATGGGAAGCAGAAACAAGAGAGCCCGCAGAGGCCACTGTGCTAGCATACACAGCCAGCGATAAACGAGAGACGCCAGGGAAGGAAGGCCCAGCCAAGAGCAATGTCCCAACAGGCACATCCACCAGGAGCCTGCCGGGCTTCACCCAACAGGCACTGCACTACTTGTTCAGTACCAAGTTGTGAGAGGACCAACAGCCTTTGATGGAATTTCAGCTTTTCCCTCAGTCTTTCTGGACTCTCTAAATGGATGCGGAGGGAGGCCTCCCTAATGGGGTCTCCCTAACCCCGTGCTTGCACAATAACGGACACTTGTGATAAGACTTGCTCCTTTAAAGGTCTGGCGGTAGGTAACGCCTCAGCCTCATCAACATGCTCTTTGATCTAGTGAACCGCCACCCTCACAGTTGTATGCAGGTGTGTTAGAGGAAGCCGTGGTCAGCTACCTAAATGTCTCAATCCTGTGGGCAGCTAGACTAACTCCTAGCACGGGTGAAATACAGTGATCCAGGTAGCTGAGCCTGCCCGAGCTTCACCTCATTAAGTCCATCTGTGCTGCCCCTTGCAGCCCCATAGCCTTCCTATTGACAGAGAAGCCAGGACCAAGCTCCCACAACGAGCCTGGCCTGCACAGTGCTTTTCCACACAGGGGGCTTCTTCAGAGTGAGCGAGGGGCCACCAAGACCTTCATGCAGCTTTATAACCAACAGGTGCCTGAAATGCTCTTCGGGGGGAGGGAAGTCCTATGAACTTCTGCCATTATCCATCAAGCCAGACACTTCTCCCGAAGTGGTTTCTGATGGTAGCCAAGCCACCTTGGCTACTACTGCTGAGGGATGACTCTCAGGATGCTGTCTAGGGCAGTGGTACTCAACCTTCCTAATGCTGCAACCCTTTAATACGGTTCCTCACGCTGTGGTGACCCACCAACCATAAAATTATTTCATTGCTACTTTATAACTATAATTTTGCTGTGTTATAAATAGTAATATAAATATCTGGTATGCAGGATATCTGATATGTGACCCCAAGGGGACGGCGGCCCAGAGATTGAGAACCACTGTTCTAGTGACTTTTGGTGCTTCTGAAATGGGGACTGGCAGCCAGCTTGAGTGCAGGCAGCTTTGGAGCCTGGAGTGAGCCTATTTCAGAAGTGACAATGACACAGAGAAAGGGAGTCTGGAGATGCAGAAGAAAGGTCCTGTGTTAGGTAAGTTAGGAACTGATGGACCCCAGGAGCAGATAAGATGGGGCAAAGGGTGTCTCTGTGGGTTTGGTACTGTTTGCACAAGCGCTACGAAGTCCATGTACCTGAAATGACTGTTAAGTTTACTCTTGTCTATAATCACTGTCTGATGGGACAGGCACGTGATATGCACTGTGGAGGTCACAGGAGGCCACAGCACAGGTCTTTGGAGTTTTCTCTCTAACCTTTAGGTGGTTCTAGGAACAGAAGTCAGGCCATCAGGCTTGCTGGATATGTTTTCCCTGGGCTGTGATGTGTGGTTTCTGTGTTTTCCCTGCTGAGCCATGTGGCTGGCCCAGCTCTTTCTAAAGACGAGGTCTCATCCCATAGCCCTGGCTGACCTGGAACTCACTATACAGCCCAGTTTGGCCTCAGACTTTCAGCAATCCCCCTCTCTTGCCTCAGCGCCCAAGTGCTGGGATGACAGATACGTTCTTTACAAAGGGGGTTTTATTACATTTATTCATTTGGAAGGGGTGTGGTGTGAATGCCGTGGAGTAACACGGAGGTCAGAGGACATTTGCAATCTACCTCCTACCATATGGATCCTAGGATCCATTCAAGTTCTTGGGATTGGCAGCAAGTGCCTTTACCTACTGAGCCAACGACACTACTAAACTAGTGACACAGGAGGACTCGCCTGTCGGTGAGAGCATTGTAAGCAAGAGCTGTAATCACTCAACAGCTTTCCTGTTCCGGAATCCCGTCTACAAGGGAAAGGGCCAGTGTGGATGCCTGTGATGTTATGAGACAGCAATGAGACAGCAGGCAGATCTGCATGCAGAGCCCCAGCCTGTGCCATCTCTCGTCCATTCTTGGTTATTTGGGGAATCCTGTGGTCAAGTTCCAGACAAGAGTCACCAGAATCAGAGCCCTGGACACTTTCCTTCAGAAGACTACTTCAGAAGGTCCTGAGCTGGGATGCAGCTCAGTTGGTAGTAGTGTCTGCCTAAAAGGAAGCCCTAAGTTCAGTCTTATAAACCAGATATTCATGCTTGTATTCTCAACTCTCAAGGGTTTGAAGAAGGAGGATCCTTAGTTAAGAATCTGGAGCCAGCCTTGGCTACATGAGACAATAAAGGGGGCGGGAGGGATATCTTCTTAATGAATAGAATTCTATCACTTGGGAAGCAGAATCAGGAGAATCAGAAGTTCAAGGTCATCCTTGGCTACAGTTTTGAGTTCACTCTAAGCTATAAGACGAAATGAGAGGAGAGGAGTGGTGGGGAGAAGAAAGAAGAGGAGAAGAAGGGAGAGGAGAAGAAGGGAGAGGAGAGGAGAGGAGAGGAGAGGAGAGGAGAGGAGAGGAGAGGAGAGGAGAGGAGAGGAGAGGAGAGGAGAGGAGAGGAGAGGAGAGGAGAAAATCTTGGTGATGTGTCTTAGCCAGGATTTCGTAGGTGCAGAGAGGCATGCCTAGCCCTGAGGTGCTTCCAAAAAGTCTGGTTTGGGGTTAGGCCCCTGGCCAGGGCAAGCACACCACCACGGTCCTGCAGAAGTCTGGTTGGCTCAGGCAGGAGACAGCACATTGCAAAACCTGGGCCCCAGGGGTGGAGTCTGCCCTAGATTAAGAAACACTTTCCAAATGAGATAATTATTTAATAGGTAATAAACGCAGTGGGGGAGACAGTGGTGGGAATTCAGTTGACTAAATGCCTGTGGCCCCCAGCACCACACACCCTCCCTAGAGTCCAGCCTGCTGTCACCCACCTCCTGGTAACTCCTTCTGCTCAGCTGACCTTCACAAACCTTCTGTGCCGAAAGCAAGACACGGGGTCACTAGGCTACAGAACCAAGCCAACAGGGTCACAGCAAGGCACCTGACATGCTGCCTACCTGTAACTTTTATGTTGTCCTTTCCTGGGGACTTGGGGCCCTGTGACCCATGGGGTGAGCCATGAGAGAATGGAGCCATAGACCAGAAGCTGTTTTTTGCTGTTCACCTGCCCAATCCTGGCTTGGGTGACCTTGGCCTCAGCAAGAATTGTGTGGCTCTGTTGAGTCCACCTAAACAAAGTGGCCCTGATGCACCTTCATACCAATGGCTGTGAGCAGATGGGGAAGGGAAACCACCAAGTGCATGCCAGGTACCACAGGAGCATCTGCCAGGGCACTGCATCCTATAGAGAGGTTTGTGTGTTGTAACAGAGGCACTGAGGTTCAGGTCAGATGACTTGTTGCCAGGTCACACAGATGACACCAGCCCCAGGAGTCAATCTTATCCTTGCTTGGCTGTATTACATGTACCCCTCTTTTCCCTACTGTAGACTCATGCCAGGCACTCACTAGCAACGTTTCCACTGACCCAAGAAAGATGTCCAGAGTGACATCTTCAAGTTAAGCTTTAACAAAGGCACGGGGAGTAAGAAGCAGCCGTGATCACGGTACAAGAGTTTTCAGTCTTTAAGTGGGTCACAAAGAGGGACAAGAATCACAAGAAAGTAGTCTGAGGGGCTAGAGCCAGTATCTGTGTGTGTGTGTGTGTGTGTGTGTGTGTGTGTGTGTGTGTGTGTATGTGTGTGTGTGTGAACACAAGCACACGAACATAACAAAGACGGGGAGGGAGAGGGGCAGAGAGTAGAGATCAGAAAAAAATGAGTAGATGTCAGGCATGATGGCCCTCACCTGCAACCCTAGAATTCAGGGAAACAGAGGGGGAAGGAAGGAGGGGTGGCCAGGATGCCAGAAACTACCGTGAGATATAACTTGGATGAAAATGACAATAACAAAGAAGGTAGTCAAAAAAAAAAAAAAAAAAAGCATTAGATCAGTGAGTGGATGGGTAGATGAGCGGGTGGAAGGGTTGGCGGGTGGATGGATGTGTACAAATGTGTGGGTCGGTGGATGGCTGGAAAATGGGTATATGGATGGGTGCGTGGCAAATGGATAGAAAATGGCCAGGTTAGTGGATGGGTGGGCAGGTGAGTTGGGGGAAAGCCGATGGGTAAATGGGTAAGGAGATGGGTGTACCTATGATGGATAGACAGACGGATAAATAGAGCTTTGCACCTATGATGTATGACTGGCTGGATATGGAGTAAGGGTGACGGGTGACAGGCTGAGTAGGGATAGACAGAGCTGTCTAATGTAGCATTTCCCTTCTGTGTCTTTACCTTGTTCCTGCCTCATCCCTCTTTCTTCTTGCATAGCCCTTTCACCTTAGGTCTCCCTGATCTCCTGCAGGAGCCCTGAGAGGAAGGACAATGGCTTTGCAGACCTTGGTCCACAGATTCATCACACTGGGGTATGTTATAGAATCCCCCTGGGCTCTGGACTAGCAGAGTTGGAGCCTAGAAGGATGAACTTCTGGTTCTGGCTCTCCCCTCCTGACTTTTCCAGGCCCCCAGCCTACGCTGTTATTACTCCTGCCTGTTCAGGCAGCTCTCACCTTGATAGAAATCAAAGGGCCTCTGGGCCCAGTTCTATCAGAGCATGCCCGCTCCCTCCAGGCCTGAGTATGAGCCAAGGACACCCACCCACAATCCATCAGTGGTCCATGCATTCGGATTTCAGTCACCCCATAGAAAGCTGAGTGGTCTTGAAGCAGGGTTAGGGTTGGGGGTGTCAGGCAGGTGCTCGGGACATGTGCTCAGGATGGCGATCCGTAGCCCGCTGGGTTCCTAGGCGCTCTGGATGAGGCATCCACGGGCATCGGAGCTTGTTCCTTGACACAGTAAGTGGTCCTAGGCCAATCTGGGCCCAGCCCTATTGACAGGCGTGTGAAAGTGGGGACAAGGGTGGTCTACAGGAGAGTGCTGCCCACAGCTCCAGTCTCCATCGTGTTCTCTATTCTCTATGTAGGCTGTCCTGCCTGCCCCAGAAGCACTCAGCCCAACCTTGCCTCCCAGCCTGGGGCTCTGCGTGAGCTCTGGATGGGATCCCCAGTGGATAGTGAGCTAAGAGCATTCTAAGCTCTGACGGCAGGAAGCCAGCAGGCCACAGGGAACAGGAAGGGTAAAGAGGACCTCCAGTCTTTCTGGACGGAAAGCAGAAAAGTAGTCAGGAAGGGACACAGGCTCTGGGGTGAGTGGCCCAGGCCAAGCTCCAGTGACAACAGCCGGCATAGGTAGCATGCCTCTCTGAGCCTTGGCCTGCCCCTTCCCCCAACGCTTTCAGACAGGTGTCCAGGTAAGTATCCCAGGGTAGACTAGAACTCACTCATAGCCCAGGTCATAGCCCAGGATGACCTTGAACTCCTGATTCTTTTGCCTGGGCTCCTGAGTGCTAGAATTTCCGCATGCCCCCCCCCCCCAATACCCGGTTTATATGCTGGGGATCAAACCCAAACCTTCATTCATTCTTGATGAGCACCCTACCCATTGAGCTACACCCCCCAGCCTGTTGACATCCCCTTTGCAAACAGGCAAGCACAACGACCATGCCATTAAATGGCCTGAAGTAACCTCAGCTCCCTGGCTCAAAGCAGCCACTGCACAAGTGGTACCTGTCAGCATTCAAACAATACACTTGCCTTTCCTGAACACATTTTAGGTCCTGCATGTGCCTTGACAAGTGGTTCAGACAGTAGCTGAGGACACCCATCTAGGGGCACACAGCCATGGCAAGAGGACTGATTCCGCAGCAATCTGTCAAGTGAGGCATCATGGGATTGTTTTCTAGTCCTACCAGAAGGATAGAATAAGCAGACGAAAAGGCCAGCTTTCAGTATTCCTTCGGTTTTTTGAGGCAGGGTTTCATGTAGATTAAGGTGGTCTCAAACTTCCTATATAGACCTTGAATTCCTGATCTTCCTGCCTCTACCTCTTCAGTTATAGGATTAGAAGCATGAAATACCACACTAGGTTTATGCGGTGTTGGGGTGGGACACCCCAAGGGTTTTGTGCATGCTGGGCAATCACTTTACCACTGAGTTGCATTCCCCAATCAGTTCTCCCAGTTTCTTACCATTTACACATCCAGGAGATTCCACACCTTCTCTGGATGCTGCCTTTATGTGTAACTCACGGCTGCCCCCATGAATGAATAATGTAATTTTACAAAGAGCGAGAGAGGAGAGACAGACCAAGAGTTGCATAGTGATAGCCTGTTTCAAAAATAAAAGAAAAAGGGAGGAAACCGCAAGCAAGCAATGCACAGCCTCTGGCACCTCCAGGATCGGCCCAGAGCTGAGAGGCCTTCACTCTCTAAGAGAACCATCTACACTGAGTCGTTCCTGTTAGAGCGTCCTTGGGCACCTTTAGGCTGTCAGTCACTCCTGTGAGAGCTGTCAGCTTCTCTTGTGAGCTGGCAAACCTTGTAGGGTGTGTGTCTTTGTTCATCTGCTGGGTTATCAATGATTCGGGCATGGATGGCCTCTCAGATATCTGAGGGATTGTGAATCCTCCCCAGGCGGCCCCAAAGGGACTCTGTGAGTGAGCAGCATTGTTCTGCCCAGCCCGTAAAACAATCTGGCCCCAAGCTAGCCCTGCCTGGCCCAAAGTCTTCCTAGTACTCTGCTGAATCTCAGGCTTTTCCCAACTGGTCAAGAACCAACGATGTCAAACAGTATCAGCAGCGTCTAAAGTTGGCAGAAACACAAACTTGACTAGCGCCAGGCCTGAGTCAGGATGAGCACAGGCTCCATGTTTACTAAGCCTCGTGGGGGTTGGGATGAAAGTTTATCTGGTAAAGTCCTTGCCACATGTACTGGTTTCCTTCATGTTCCTGTGATGAAACATCCTGACCAAAAGCAGCTCAGGGTTTACTTAACTTACAATTCCACATTCCAGTCCACCACTGCAGGTGATCAAGAGAGCTAGTCATAGCCCATCCACAGTCAAGAAACCAATACACACATGCTGCCTGCTTACTACTCGGTCAGACCTCTCGCTCTTATACCGAACAAGGCTCCTAAACAGGGAATGGTGCCGCCCACAGTGAGCTGGGTTTTCTTACATCAATTAACAAGCAAAATAATCCCAGACAGACATGCCCATAGGCTAACCTAGTCTAGAGAATTGCTCAACTGAACTCCCCAGTTAAAACTAACCAGCATACCCTGAAAGCATGAGGCTATGTGTTATGATCCCCAGAACCCAAGCGAAAAACCAGGCACGGCAGCACCCATTTTTAATCCCTGGTGGAGATAGAAGCTGTGGCTCACTGGCCATCCAGACTAAGAGAATAAAGGAGCTCTGGGTTCAGTGCGAGATACTACTACTAGCTTGGAAATCAAGGTGAAAAGTGACTGAGAAACATACCCAGTCTTAAACTCTGGCCTCCACATGCATGGAGAGCCAGGGCAGGATGGAGACATGGAGTTGTCCCTCTGAGATCCCACCTCTTCTCTGTCTTTCCCAGGCCTTAGTCACTGCAGCCAGAAAGCATTCACTTTCTGTGCTCATGTCTCTAGGATCTGGCTGTCCTGCTCTTGGTAGCCTGAGCTCACTCTCAAGCTTTTTTACCCAGCTACTCTGGCATCATACCTCAAGAATCTCCCAGGAGCATCTTTTTAGCCCCAGCCAGTCCCTGTTTCCACTTGGAGAAGCCTGTACCAAGCACCTCTGAGAGCTGGCATCAGACATGAACAGGCTTTGCTTGGATTAGCTTGCCCAAGGACACATGGCACTACCCTGTCCCTGTGTTTCTTTCCTTGGCAGTCTCATAGTCTCTGCCCTCAGACCATCTTTCCTAACTTCCTTTATCCCCAAGAAAGCAGAGGGAAGGATCTAGACCATCATTGCCTCCGAGAGCTGACAATATCCAGGACATAGGGCAGCGTGAATGAATGCTGACTGACTGTTCAGTTGAAGGGAGATGGTCTTGCTGACCTATCAAGGCATAGAGGATAACTCAAGACTCACAGTGGTGCCTGCAGTCTAAACCAAAGGTATCTGGTGGCAATAACGGTGTCACTGGTATTCCAAGCCAAAGGAATGAGACCATAGTGGTGGAATTCTAGGCTTCAGCTCCACATGGGCTGAGGAGGCAAAAGAGGTGCCTGTGGGCAGAAGAAGCCTTGCTCAAGCCAGTGATGGGAAGACCTGCCTGCTCTGCCCAAGAATGAGCAGCTTGCCACTGGCCCTGGTTCTGAGTAGCACCTCTTAAGCACGCATCCCTAGGTCATGTCTAATTCTGCTGGTCTCGCATGTGTCGTGGGAATCTGGGGGCATGAGTAGGAGGTTGTACCAACACCTTTTCTAGTCTGACATGGCCTTATCCTGGTTTGACCTCACCAAGAGGAATCAGAAGGCATGGGGTCCAGCTTTCAAGTGTCTCTGTGGTTTTCCAAGGCCTGAACAGAAACTCTCCATGCTCCAATCCATCCCTCTCTGGACTCCCTACAGAAACCTAACCTCAGGACCTGCCTCCAAGTGGTCCCATTCCCTCTAGGCCTCAGCTGCTCCTCTGAGCAAGGAGTTAAAAGTTTCCATCCCTTGTACACAACTTGCCACAGCTGGATCACCTTTACTGACAACTGTAGTTCCCTAAGATGTGACAGTGGTGGACGCCCCTGTCTCTTTGACTGGGCAAGCTTGGTTGGCATTCGAGTTCCTGATTGTCCTTATATCATTTCTGTTGCTGTGATAGGATTCCCTTACAAAAAACATACTTAGGGGAGATAGGGTTTGTTTTAGCTCAAAAATCCAAGTTATAGGCCATCAAGGCGGCAGAAGGATGAGGCAGCTAGCCACCTTTGATTCCGTCACGAGTGGAGAGAACATATGTTCATCCACTGCTCGGCTCATTTCTCTAATATTATACAATCTAGGACCCAAGTTCACGGAGAGGTGCCACCCATCGGGGGCTGGGTCTTCTCACATCAGTTACCACAACCAGGATGACACACACAGGTCAATTTGGTCCAGACAACACCCCACTGAGGCTCTCTTCAAGGTGATTGATTCTATACTGTGTCAAGTTGACAGGTAAAACTACCACACTTCCTCAGAAACCCCACATGCTGGCTCAAGACGTTTCCCTGCTCCAGCAGGGTTCCTGACGGCTCTCCCACACCGGCTCTGTTCGCTTCCCTCCACACATCTTTTGCTGTAAACACACCCACTATAAGCATCAGGTCAATATAAATGATTGTTCTGGAAGCAGGGACAGCACTTGTGCAGTCCAGTGTCCAATGTCCCTTGCTTGGGGACCCTAAAAAAGGCCTTTTCCTTCATTGTGGGCCACAAGGTGGAGCAGACAAGACAACAGATCTCAGGCAGTTGTCAGATCTAAGTCACAGTCTGAGAGACATCTCAGCACCGACAGTGCCTAGGCACTGCTACAGCTTCAGAGGTTCATCTGGTCTTTCAAACATAAACTAAACACAGTGTAAGAAAGCAAAAGAAAAGCAATGAGTAATCTTCCCTTGAGAGGCCATCCAACTCAGTCTGGCCTAGCTGAACTCCTTAAAGATGGCCATCAGGCCCACGGTGCCAAGAACACCAGGAGCCAGTCAGAACTCAGAGCCCTCAGGTGTCCTCAAGACCACTCCAACAAGTGCTTCCCCACCTGCATCTCTCAAGTGCGTGTCGGGGGCAGGCATGTGTGAGCATGCGCACGTGTGGACTGTCCATGCAAAGGGGAATGTGCGTGCTGAGGTCAGAGTTTGACATCCATTATCTTCCTCAATCACCTTACTTTTGAGATAAGGTCTCAAGCTGAATCTGGCCAGGAACAGCCTGGAATCCTCCAGTCTCCACCTCTTCAGGTCTGGGACTCCAGAGAAGCCCATTCTGCTGTCTATACAGCTGCTACAGATTCAAACTCAGGTCCTCGTGCTTGCTCAGCAAGCCCTTCACTGATGGAGCCTTCACCCCAGCTCCCAACAAGTGGGTGCAAGCCAGGGCTTTTCAAGTGGTTTCTTTTCAATTTTTGTAATTTGGGGGAGGGGCTTTAAAAAAAATCAAGGCAACCACTTCTTATAGATTTCCCCGCATTTAATTCCTCCAGAAGCATTTGATCTGTATAAGAAATACTGCTTAATGGTGTGTTTTCTCCTTCTTGAGTTCAGTGTTGTCCTGGCTCCTCCATGCACTCCACACTTGCAGGATCACAGCTGGTGCTTTCCCCAAGCCAGCCCTGGACTCCCTCACATATGGTGGTCTCTGTACTGTCTGAAGGTCAGGCCTGGCTAAGGTCCCCTATCTCAGATTCTCCAGGCTGGGGTACTGCCCCTCCTCCTACTTTGCATGAGAGAGCAGTTAGGGAGCTGATAAGAAAGGCGTGTGCCAATAAAGTTTAGTCCCACCGTGCATCAGTGAAAACATCCGTATCTATTACTCCGTCTGGTAGCTTGACCAGGTTTGGCTGATAGTGGGACTGGCAGGCTCTCTCTCCTCATGCACTTTGAAAAGCAAGTTCCACCATCCCCAGCCACTGCCCAACACAAATCCCCTATATGTGTTCAAGTGCAGCATATAAGTATGTATGGAAACATATACATATTTTTATTTTTATATGTTTCTGGGTTCCCTGAGGGACAAGCATGACTGCATAGGGGTTGATGTCAAATGTATCCCCTCTCTAGGAAAAAGACATCAGGATGGGTATGGCCCTCATGCCTCACTGGACAATGACAGGATGACCGGAGCCATTACAAGGTCCCCTTTAATTACTGGAGGTCAGGCCTCTATCCCCACCTTGGCAAGATTAGAATCCCCACGGTCCTTCTATACTTGGAGAAGGGAGGAGATGTCAGGGGCAGCCCTGCTTATACACTGAAGGCCTAAAATCAGCTATAAGCCTAAAATCAGCAATAGGCCTGACATACATGCCTGCTAACACAAAGTCTTGGGTCTCTGGAAAAAACACTGAAACAGATGGCTATAAACTATTGTAAACAGGCAGCTTCTGTGGAAATCTACCAGCCTGAGTAGTCATAGACCTTGTAAATAGGCAGCCTTGGCAGATAGTACCAACTTAGATAAGGACAAGTGAATCATAGGCAGAGTCATAGTGACCTGTCCCCTGAGCCTTCACCCAGCTGATACCCTGTTCTGAAAGACATCTGTACTCCCCCTGAACACCTATGCTCCTGTGTCATCCCCTTCTCCACATCCTGCATTTTTGTATTTATAACCCCTGTGTTAAAAAGTAAAAATTATGATTTGATAATAAAATTTAAAAAATAAATATATCTTTAAAAGCAAAAAAAAAAAAAAAGTGTGTATGGAAATGCATATCTATATGCCTTTGTGCCTGCATGTGTGTGTACTTGCCCCTGCCACCGTGCGTGTGTATGTGCGTGTGCGTGCGTGTGCGTGTGCGTGTGTGTGTGTGTGTGTGTGTGTGTGTGTGCGTGCGTGTGTGTGTGTGTGTGTGTGTGTGTGTAGGTCAAAGGCTGGCCTTGGGTATTTTTCTCTATCACTCTTCATCTTATTTTTTGAGACAGAGTCTGACTAATTAGTGAATTGGTGACCCCAGGGGTCTTCCTGCCCCTGCCACTACAGTCCTGAGATTACAGATGTGAGCTGCTGCTTTTGGTTTTTTATGTGAGTGGTGAAGACCAAACTCAGGTCCCCAGCCCCACGTCCACAGCCTGATCTGTCCACCGCTACTTCCCAGCGGAGCTTCTGCCCCTGTAGACGACTTTTGTCTATTGTTTGTTCTCCCCTCCTTTAGAAGTTTTTTTAAAACATTACTTTATTCTTGGTTATTTGAAGTTTCATAATGAAGTTGCTTAAATCAGACTTTCACACCCCTCTTCCTTTTAAAGTACCGGGGAGAGTCAGAGCTATTTCAATGCGAAGATTTTTATCATTCTGTTATGGTCAATTCTCTTGTAAAAATTCTTTCATAATCTTCTTCCGTCTGTTTTGTTTCAGTAACTCAAACTCTTATGAGTCACGGGATTCATGACTTGCTTTCAAGTTCTGCCTTTCCCAACGCCCCTTTCAGATCTTTCTGTCTTTTTGTTCTTCTTCTACTTGCTCCCCATGAAATCTCACCTTCCACTTGCTCAATGAGCTTTTAATTTCAATCATCATCCTTTATTTTTTTAAGTCTTTGTTTTATACACTCTTACTTAGTAGCGCCCTGTTCTTATTTCAGACACGCAATGGTTTCTAGCATCTCCTGGAGAATATAAATGCTAAAAATTTAATTTCCTTGTTGCTGTCTTTTGGGTTTGTTTGTTTTGAGACAAAGTCACACACAACCCATTTGTCTGGATTTCCAGAGACCTGGATCCCCTTCTTTCTCCAGATCCTGACAAAGACCATGCTCTTCCTACTTTCCGAATATGAATTGTGAGGGTGAGGTCATCCCAAGCCTGTGCATCCTCTGTGCTGCAGTGTTGGGGTCACCTCACTTTTCCGGCTGAGTGACACTACACCACGTGATCACACCACCTTTGCTTATCTCCTCCCATGTCACTCATTTCTCCTCAAAGTGACTGAGAACAAGACCCAGGCAACCCTGCACTCCGTCACTGCCCCAACAAGGCAGATGGCCAATCAGCAGCTCAGAAATAAAGCCCAAGCTCCCTCTCCCTCTCCTTCTCTCTTCCTGTCGCTTGTTCCCAGGGTTACAGCACAGTTGTCTCCATCCGCACAGGTGGCCTTCTTGACCAATGACTACCTATTTTCTGTAGGAACTCCAAGTCACCACTGTTTGTAGCAGGTCAAGGCCAAGGACACAAGGAGACATCTTTCTCTATCCACTCCCTCCCCAGCAGCCCTTGCTGCCAGGTCCTTTCCCAGAACAGGACAACAGATGGGAAACAGATACCAGTGCTCATGTTCTTGTCTGTATACTCTACCCCCATCCAAGGACTGAGAGAGGAGTGGCAGGGCAGAGGACCCAAGTTCAGATCCTTGGAACCTACATAAAGCCAGACAGAATAGCAGGTGTCGGCAATGTTGGCATTCTTGAAGCCAAATGGGGCTTGGAGACAGGAGAATACCCATACGTTTGTGAGCCAGCTTTGCCTGGCATACTCAGTTTTGAACAACAGTGAAGAAGAAAAGGACTAATACCTGAAGTTGTCCTCTGATCTGAACATGCAGACACATTCACAGATGCACACAAAAAGACACACACATAGCCACACAGGCACATACGGATACACATGTATGCATGAGCAACACACACATACACACATGTAGCCACAACCACACGCACACACATGCACGCATGCACACACACACACACACACACACACACACACACATGTGAGAGGGAGGCATGGGAAAGAGCAGAGTCACTCAGGAGGCCACCTGTGCGGATGGAGACAACTGTGCTGTAACCCTGGGAATAAGCGACAGGAAGAGAGAAGGAGAGGGAGAGAGAGCTTGGGCTTACAGATAACTTACAGCTACTGCTCCCTCCCTTTCTGGGTGCATGTCTATAGATCTTATGAGAAAGAGTCGTGCTACAGACTTCTGAACAGGGAGTGACGAGTCCAGGCTACTGGTAAGACCCAGGCCAGAGCAGGGGGTCTGTCCCCATGTGCTTTCAGCTGGCCACACCCATTCTGTCCCATCCCACCCCACCCCAGGAGCTGAGAAAAGCATTCTCCTCAAATTCAGAAGCCAAAGGCATCTGTAGCACTAGCTCAGGTGTGCACAGCGGCCCAGCAAGCTCCATCAAGATGCAGCCTGTATTATTCATGCCTGCTCTCTCCTCCCCAGCTTCTGAGGGAGGCCGCCTTGGTGGAGCAGCCTGCTTGCTTGCTCCAAAGGGCTGCTCTGAGCACTGGCCCTGCGTGAGCCTAAGCGCCTGCCATTAATAAAAGATAAACAAGAAGCATTCACCATGGTGACATCTGCTACATAGCCCCACCCCCAGCTGACCCCCCCCCCTTTTCTGGGCTTTGTAGCCCCATGTGGTAGGGAGGAGGACTTGGCAGGGACCCAGCTGTCTTCTAAGCCTCCATGAAGAGGCCCTGGCCTCAGCTGGATTAAATCAGCCACCTGGCTCAGAACAGGAACACACCACTGCCATTTCTTGGCCCCACGTGACCCAGTTGGCACATCTGAGAGCCAGGGTCTCCCAGCTCACTCCCAGAGGGCCACCAGAGTGGTACAGAGCTTCCCACCCTGACAGCCCACCAGCTTGTCATCACCCTCACTGGAAGTCTTAGGGTTTGCCAGGCTCAGGAACTGCCAAGGTTCTGCCTCCCTTCCCTCACTGGAGGCTCTGGAGGGTACCCTGCATCCTCCAGCTCCGGGCCCACCACCTTCTCCTTGGGTAGACAGTCACCCATCTCTTCTTCCCAGGTCTCTGGATGGTCAGTTCTTCCTCAGAGCTGATCCCGGAGTCTTTATTCCTGTGTGTCCCTTCCTCCATAGACATATTAAAACCAACACTGTACAGGCTAAGGAGATGGCTCAGTGGGTAAAGTGCTTGTTTTTCAAGACAGAGGACCTGAGTCTGGGCCCCAGAACCCACATTAGCAAGCCAGGTCCAATAGTGTACGATTATATTCCCAAGAGCTGAGGGGTGTGAACAGGGAGCCCCTGGAACTTTAATGGCCCAAAGCTTAGTTGGTAAGCACCAGGTCATCAAGAAATGCTCCCTGGGAAAAGAGAGACAGTGCCTGAGGAACGCCACCCCAAGTTGTCCTCTGGCCTCCAAATGAAAGTGCACACATGTGCATGCGTACCCACAGTGCACACATGCGTGAACACACACAGACAGACACACAGATACACAAACAGACACACACACAGACACACATAGACACACACAGACACACAGACACACAGAGACACACACACACAGACACCAACCAAACAGACACACACAGAGACACACACGGACAAACACACACAGATACATACACACACACACACACACACAGACACACTCACAGACACACACACACAGACACATAGACACACAGACACACTCACAGACACACACATACAGACACATAGACACACAGACACACTCACAGACACACACACAGACACACACACACAGACACACACACAGACACACACACACACACAGACACACACACACAGACACACACACACAGACACACACACACACACACACACACACACACACTGCTTCCAGGAGTCACTACCAAGTGTAGAGGCAGAGCCCTGACTAGAGACCCTGGAGACTACCTGCTTCCCTTCTCATATATCCCCAAAGTCTTTGGTAGCTGGGGCCTGGTGGGGTGCTTCTGGAAGATTCAGAAAGCAATGTGTGTAGCAGCCAGGCGCCCCAGGAGGCTTCTTGTTCTGGTTTTACCTATTCTGTCACCAGGGAACTTGGGGCCCTTTTTGGCTTCCTGGGGCCTTGGTTTTCTGATGGAATCAGGGAATGGGTGGGTTCAAGGGTATGCAGAGCTTCCTTGGTGCACACTCTGCTTTCCGTTCACTGCAATGCTCTCTGCTGCGAAGGTCCTGGACAGGGTCCTTGGAATTTGTAGCCCATGTGACAGGTTGTATTCTGGATTTTTCCTTATTGTTAGAGTTCAGGCTGGATGATTCAGTGTGGCTCCTGACATGGTTCAATAATCCTATCTGTGCTACAGGGGGAGTGGGGGGAATAAGAGGCTTAGGGAGACTATCTGAGACCAGCTGGTCAGAGATGTACCAGGAATCTAGGCCTGTCATTCACTGGGTGTCTGGAGGACCTCACCGCTATACCT
Organism: Arvicanthis niloticus; assembly: GCF_011762505.2. Lineage (NCBI taxonomy): Eukaryota > Metazoa > Chordata > Mammalia > Rodentia > Muridae > Arvicanthis > Arvicanthis niloticus. Next base: position 8,714,613 of record NC_047667.1, read on the forward strand.
CCAAGTCAGGGCTAGGTAGACACAGGGTCTTTATCCCTGTAGCCCTGCTGTTTCCTTGTGTGCTTTGGCTTCTCTGCAGGTAGGGGTGTGTGTGTGTGTGTGTGTGTGTGTGTGTGTGTGTGTAAAGGCCAAGGGACAACCTGAGGTGTTTACAAGCAGGTCGCAACGGCCTGTGGCACAGCTCACAAAGTAGATAGGCTAGCTGTCCATCAGGACCCAGGGATCTACTTGTCCTTTTCTCCCTGGAGAAGGGACTATAAGAATGTGCCACTATGCTTGGCTTTCTCACATGAATTCTGGAAACCAGCTTGAGTCGTCCTAACAAGTGCTACAGTGACTTAGCTATCTCCCCAGACCCAGGAAATAAGGTTTATACCCAAGTAGGGATAGAGTAATTCATCCTTAAGCAGATTCAGCTTAAAGCCCTTAGTCAGCTAGAAAAAAAAAACCTAGGAAACTAAAACTCGGGGCCACATCTGTCCCCTGCTTGTATTAATGGCATGCAGTCCTACCAGATCACAACATACTTTCTATGCCACTCTCCATAGCAAGCAGCTATGACTAAGACCTGTGCCTGTGGCCTGAAAGGAGAAAGACCTGATTATGGTTTTTGGTAAACCAGGACAGAGACTGCTGCTGTGGACATAGAGACTGTTCAGTACAAGCTACCAAAACCTGAGGCTAGACCTGAGGAGGCATCTCAATCTGTAAGGCAACGGCCACACAACATGGTGACCTGAGTGTGGGTCCCCAGCACCAACGTTAAATCAGGCCACAGTGCTCCAAACCTGTAACTGCAGCACAGAGGTGGGTGGGGAATAGAGAATGGGAACAGAGACAGGAGGATTTCTGGAGCTCACTGGCCAGTGAGGCATTGACAATTGGTGAGAGACCCACACTCAGAAAGCAAGGTGCTGAGTGACTGAAAAAGGACATGCAGCATTGCCCTTTGGATTCTACACATGTGTGGACACATTCACACACCTACATGGACACACAGATACAGTACACACACAAAGAACCAGGGATGGGGTACCAGAGTAGACCCTACACTGTGAGCTAAAAAGGAAATGAGACTGGCCAGAAGAAGGTGAGGCCTGGGGTCATGCCAGACCATCCTCAGACCTCCTGCCGACACCTCTCTAGTCAAAAGCCCTTAATTAAGACTATGCGAAAACAACCCATGGGGTCAAGCCCGACTACAGCCTCACCGTATGGAGCTGGAACCAGAAAGAGTATGAGTAAGGACACTGGCTGCTCTTCCAGAAGGTCTTGAGTTCAATTCCCAGCTTGGGAATCAGCACGGTGGCTGTAATGGGATCTGATTCCCTCTTCTGGTATATGTGAAGACAGATCACTCATATACTTAAAAATGAATAAATAAAATTAAAAAGGAAAAAGAGTATGAGTTGTTGCTGTCCTCTCTAAAGAAAGACACCGCATCTTCATCTGCCTCTCACCACTGTGGCTTGATTGTTATGGGCTTAGGACGATGGCTGAAAAGCCTCTGGGTGCAAATATTTGCATCCTCTGTTAAACCCACTGTCAGAAGCCAGGGAGTTGGCACCTAAGAAACAAACAACACATGTAACACACACATGCATCCAAATACAAGAATGCACATACACAGATGTCCTGAACATCCCTTGTGGACCTGACATCCTAAGTCAGCAGTACGGCCCAATTCAGTTCTCATGACTGTGGGTCCAATCAGATCACTAACCAGGACAGTTTCCCCACTCACGATGCTGAGTAAGGTTCAACTCCTTGAATGTCTATCACTTTCTCCAGCGTGAAGCTGAGGAATGGGTCAACTAAACCGCCATGAGCAGCTGGTGCTGTCCATATACAACGATCCCTATTAAAACCTGCTGTCCAGGGCTTACTGCTTGACCCTGTGTCTAAGTTCCAAAGTCCAGGAATAACTGCACAGTTATTTCTGGAACAAGGACCTGGGCAAGAATCCAGGTGAGTAACCTCGGGCAAGGTGCACCCAGCCTGAGCCACAGGTGTCTGAAGGTGTGATGACAGGTGGCTGGAGGTTTCCAGGAGGAGAAGAGGAACCAGGCTATTCCACTGGCACACAGCTCAGTAAATGGTGGCTGCCATGGTGCTGTCTACATACCCTTAAATGCATGCTGGACAAACAGGACTTTACCCAAAAGGTGTCATAAGATACATGTAGAACCAAATGTGGTTTCTTTTTTCTTTTTTTTTTCTTTTTTTTTTTTGGAGACACAGGTTCTCCTACAGCACAGACTGACTTTGATGTCTCTGTGTGGCTAAGATGCCCTTAAACTCCCGAATCTCCTGCCCCCACCTCCAGAGTGCAGGGGTAACACTTGTGCCACCACATACTGTGTATGTAGTGCTGGGAGCTGAATCTATGCCTCTGCATGTGTCCTACAAACTGAGTTCCACTCCCAGCCCCCAGACTTGCCTCTCTTGGTACATTAGTGTGGCAGACTCTTCCCTTGACCCTAATTTGAGCACCTAGCCAGATGTTCACGTGAATCCATAGACGGATCTCCAATGTTTGTGTTTCAAAATCTAGTAAAAACCCTTCTGTGTGAGGCTGGTTTGAACAACTTAGTAAGACAGTCTCTGTATCCATTTTCCTGCAAACAACCTAACTTTGTTCTCTGCAGCCAAAAAATTTCACATAAACCACATGTTGTTATCCAATCTACCATTGAACACCTAGGCTGGTTCCATAACATAGATGTAGTGGTTGGTACTGCGATAACAGGGTGCGAGAGTGTCCCTGTGAGGTGTCTATGTGGGGTCCTTTGGGGAAATACCAGGAGTGGTATAGCTGGGTAATTTGGTAGACCTCTTTTCAGGTTTTGAGAAATCTCTCTTTTTTGTGATTTCTAGATTCTATATAAATACATAAAATTGTGTGTGTGTGTGTGTGTGTCTTAAGTTAGGTGTCCTATCGTTGTGGTAAGACAACCATGGCCAAAAGCAGCTTGAGGAGGAGGAGGAGAGAGCTTATTTCAGTTTATAGTTACTAGTTCACACTCCACCATCACTGAGGGAAGTCAGGGCACAAATTCAAGACAGGACCCTGGAGGCAGGGGCTGATGGAGGAACACTGCATACTGGCTGGCACTCTATAGCTTGTTCTGCCTGCTTTTTTATACCAGGCAGAAACACTAGCCAATGGGCAGCACTGCCCACAGTGAGCTGGGCCCTTTCACATCAGGTATCAGTGGATGATATGCACTGCAGGCTTGCCAACAGGGCAGTCCGGTTTTCTCAACTGAGGTTCCCTCTTCTGAAATAACTCTAGCTTGTGTCAAGTGGACATAAAACTAGCTAGCACGACATATAAGATAGGCAAGACTAAATGGAACCATCTACGAACAGAGGAGACAAATAGATAAAGAAGGGGTAAGAAAGTGAGGGTAGAGGGTGTGATGGTTAATCTCGGTTGTCAGCTAATGACAAGAAGAATCATCTGAGTGATGGGCCCCTCGGCATGCCAGAGAGACAGAGGGGGATGGAGGGAGGGAGGGAGAGAGAGAGAGAGACAGAGAGAAAGAGAGGGACAGAGAGAGAGAGAGGGGGACAGAGAGAGGGAGAGAGGGAGGGAGGGAAGACAGAGAGAGAGAGGGACAGAGAGAGGGAGAGAAGGAGGGAGGGACAGAAAGAGAGGGAGAGAGAGAAGAGAGAGAGAGAGAGAGAGAGAGAGAGAGAGAGAGAGAGAGAGAGAGAGAGGAGAATGAATTATTGTGGTTATTTAAGGGGAAACGTCCTGCCCACTGTGAGTGGCACCATTCCCTGGGCTGGAATCATGGATTTTACAAAAAGCAGAAAGCTAATGGAGGCAAGAATTCACCTGTTTTTTGAACCTGGGATGTAATGTAAGCAGCTGCCCCAAGCTCCCGCTGCTGACTCCCCTGCCAGAGAGCCTATAACCTCACACTGGGGGCCAAAACTAACCTCCTGCCTTAGTGAGTTCCTCGGGGTATTTTTCTCACAACAGGCAGAGAGGACAAGGGAAAATATACTTCCTGGAACAAGATATACTTGTATGAACTTTTGTTTAATGTTAGGGTCAAGAAGATGACTTAGCAGGTAAAGGAGCTTACCCAGAGTCTGATCACGTTTGAAGAGAGGAGACTCTCACAAGTTGTCCTCTGATCTTCACAATCATGCTGTAGCATGGAGATGTGCATGAGCACACGTGTCTGTGTACGTGCGTAACACCACACACACACACACACACACACACACACACACACACAAATTTTTAAAACACTTCTTTGAATTGACTCCCAAATGACCTATTAATGGACTGATATTTAACTTCCTGTGTATTTGGCTAACAAACAGAGTCTCTGAAGTCCACCCAGTGTCATTCCTTCAGAAATTATGCTGGAGGCCAGATTTGGAGGCATGTGCCACCACTTGGAAGGCAGAGACAGGCAGACATCTGTAAGTTCAAGTCCAGCCTGGTCTACTTAGCAAGTTCCAGGATAGCCAGGGTTACACAGTGCCTAAAATTTTAAAAAGTCAAAGACAGAAACTCCAGCTGTACATTTGTAGGAAAGATAGTACGCAAATTCCTATGACTATAGGATTAGTGTGGGCACGAAGCCCAAGAGACCAAGGGCAGCCCTCCCTAGCCAGGCAACCTTGACCACAAAGCTCGGACTATCTCTGCAGCAAGGCTGGAGTTCCTCATGAGCTCTGCCCTGAGTCCTCCGCATACACTCTAATAGGTAAGTAACTCAGGCACAAGGTGCCTTTGTACGACATAGTTTGGAAATGGCAGAAGTTGGCAATCTAAACACCCATCAGAAAGGGGCCTCGTTAAATAAATTACAGCCTGTCCGGATAACGAAATAGCAGACAGCCATAAAAAGAATGAAGAAGCGTTTCTTTCTGGTGTGGAACAATTTGCAAGATGCATTGACAGGGAAAGCGAGAGAGACGCCGACAATTGCATTAGGAAATATGTATGTGTGTGTATGCATGTATGTATACAAATTTATAGATAAGCACAGGGGTGTAAATATTGCAAAATTATGTACAGGTTACACGTGCACATCCAGAATGTCTCACGACGATGTGTGGTTAACAGGTAACACTGGTGCCTCTAGGGAGGGAAGCCAGTTGGCTGCTTGGGAGAGGAGTCTGGGAGGCACAGCTCTCAGCCAACAGCCTTTTGCCCTCATTGAATTAATTTTCTGCCATTGCAAACCCTAGTTAAATATAAGCTTTGCATGTGTTGGGGAGGTGTGTGCGTGCATTTGTGTGGACGCGTGGTTCTGAAGCCAGAGGTCAATGCCAGTGTCTTCCCCAGTCACTCCCTAACTTGTCTGTGAGCCAGCATCTCTCACTGCACCTGGAGCTCACTAGTTCAGCTCCAGAGACCCACCTGTCTCTGCCTTCCATGGGCTGGAGTTAAAATCTTCACACAGGTTCTGGGGAAACTAACTCAGGTCTTCACACCTGTATAGAAAATGTTTTCCCAACGGCCGTTGAAACAACAGTGTGTTTCAATTGGCAATATCCCCCTAGAGGGTGAATGCCCTTTACCTAAAAATGTCTGAGACAATGCGCTACACATTATGGGATTTGGCATGTTTTGGATTTGAGAATATTTGCATGTGCACAATGAAGTATCTTGGGCTTGAGACTCAATCAAAACATAGAATTCAGATTCAACATATAAACTAAAGTTCATTCTGTGCTTGCAGCAAGGGATATATAATTTTTCATGGGTGGTGTCCTGTTGCTGTTCAAAAAGATCTATATTTTCTAGTATTTTCTATGAGGGATATTCCATGCCAACTGAATGATGAGTCACATAAGCTACTCTATTCAAAATGGTTAGACAGCGTTGAGAAGATGCCTCAGTCAATAGAGTGCTTAAGGACCAGAGTTCAAGTCCCAGAAACCACAAGAAGAAGCCAGGTGTTGGGCCTTGGACGAGGTAACTCCATTTAACCTGTTACCTTCAGTCACGTAGGGCACAGGTAGAGGGTGTGACTAACAAGTCTCCACCTCCAGAGATTTAAATATTAATGAATTATCAAAAGGCCAGGGGCATAGCTAATTTAAGTTATTCCCTCCCCTTTCTCCCTTCTCTATAAGACTGGTCTCCCCTGGCTTTTGGCGGGGGAAGCGAGTACCAATTGCGCCCATTCACCATGTCATGAACAATAAAAGCCTTGGAAAACTGGACTCCACGTGTCCATGGTTTCTCCGCCTGATTCCCAGCTTTTGGAACCCTGGAACTTTGCCGATGCAGCCGCCGGCCCGCCCACCGACAGCTGCGTGAATGTGGGATCCTCCGCTGGCGGCGGCTAGCCCTGATGCCGGACCGCCCTGAGACTCTGTCGCCGGTATGGCGTTATGTGTTATGTGTTATAATTCCAGAACTGGGGGGAAAGATACAGCTAGATCCCTGGGCCTCTCTAGCCAGACAGCTGGCCTACTTCTTGAGTCCCAGATTAACAAGGTAGATGGTACATCAGGGGTAATACACAAGGTTGTCCTTTGGCCTTCACACACACACACACACGCACGCACGCACGCACGCGCATGCAAAATATACAGATAATGAAATAAAAATGCCAAAATAAATAAAGGAGAGGATGGGAGAAGGGCCACAATTAGAGTTTTAAGACCATAGCAGCAGCAGCAGCAGCAAACTCAAGCGCACAAACATATACACATACACACCCGACCACACTTTCCAGACTGGATATGCCACAGAACACTCCCAAGTGGGGCTTACGCACCCTACCTGACCGCATGTTGGCTCTGCACTGGGGGTGGGTTGCTGGGAATGGTCCTCTATCCTAAACACACATAGCCTGGCCAGACTGAAGGAGACTAGCTTTCCTTTAACCTTCTAGCACACGATACACCAAAGACATGATTTAACAGTGCGCAGAGTAGACAGAGCTTGCCCACAGCAGCCTTCAGTGCAGACCAACTGAGGAGATGGAAAACTCAAGAAAGTCAAGAAGGCAGAGCCCGACATGATCACTTACAACAGTAACCCCAGAACCAGGGAAAAGGATCTAAAAGGAAATGTCTGTAAGTTCCAGCCTAGCCCAGGAGACAAGTGGCATGCTGTCTCTAAACAATACAAGCAGAAATCCCTTCGATCCCGTTTGGCAGAGTGCTTGTCTAGCATACACGAAGTCCTGGGTTCCATCCCCAGCACTGCATAAACCAGGTATGGCCTATAATTTTAGCACTCAGGGGGTAGGGGTATGTGGACCAGAAGTTCAAGATCATCTTTACTACATAGTGAGTTTGAGATCAGCTTGAAGTACAGGAGACCTGAGAAACAGAGATGGTACACACACACACAAACACACACACACACACGTCTCTCTACTAAGTAGGAAGATGGGGACTACCCTTGCAAAGGCGTCAGTTTATCCATAAGAAAGTCATATGAACTGTAAGAAGGACATAGGTTGGACTAGCACTTCGGTGAGAAGGAGCAGGTCTCTGGTGACCTACACCTTTCTCTAGGCTGTAAAAGCCTTGGTCCCCATCCTGCAGGCAGAGAGTGACTGAACCACGGGCTTTAGAAGGCCGAGGCTCAAGACTTCCTCCTCAGAACACCAACCACTTCACAGGACTTTGGCTTAGGAGAGGATAATAATTACCATTCTTCCCCAAAATACGGGGTTCTCTCTCTCATCCTCTACCTTTAATCTACCTTGGGAGAGAGAAGAATGACTGTTCGCTTATGGGGAGACTGAAAGACTTCCAGAGGATGCAGAATGCCTGCCCAGGCGTGCACAAAGGTTACTGACCAAAGCGGCCACCTGAAGATGGAAGACAGAGGGTTCCAGTGTCATGGAGGTGGGGGTGAGGTGGTGCATATGTGTCTGTGGGTGTTCATACCCACACACATAACTGTGAAGGCCAAAGGAGGTTTGGGGTCTTGGTCTATCCCTTTCCACCCTTGAAACAGGGTTTCTTGCTGTCCTGGATGATTACTGTCAACCTGACACAATCTAGAGTTACCTGGGATAACCACCATTGAGAAGTTGCCTCAACCCTATTGCCTATAGACCTTCTATAGTGTGCGTTTTCTTGGTTAATGCTGTCTGTGGGTGACACCATGGACAATGTCACCCCTGGAAAGATGGTGCTGGATTTTGTAAGAAAGCAGGCTGAGCAAGTCAGGAGGAGCAGGCCAGTAAGCAACACGCCTCCATAACTTCTGTATCAGTTCCCGCTTCCAGGTTCCTGCCTTGAGTTCCTGTTCTGACTTTCTTCATCAATGAAGTGTGGCTTGAAGACTGTGAGAAGAAAGAAACCTTGGATTCCCCAAGTGGCTCCTGGTCATGGTGTTGATCACAGCAACAGAGACCCTAATTAAGAGAGCTCAGAACCCCAGAGGCTGCTCTTCCATGTCCTGTAGCACGGGCGTACCATGGAGGCTGTGATGTCTCTCCCTCTTCTAGGGAAACAGGTAGAGACAATGAGGTCCCTCCAGAAGGTTTGCAATCACAGGTTTGAGCATCACTGGGTAAAGAGTTAAAGTGACAATCTCACCCCACTCCACCTTTAACACCAAGCCACAGAAAGAACATAAAACTGATCCCTTATCTGTGCTCCTCTTAAAGATCTGGTAATAGGGCTGTTGAGTTGCCTAAGTGGGTTACAGTACCTGCTGCCTAGTCTACCCCAGGAACCAAATCCTGCAAGTTGCCCTCTGACCTCCACACCCACTCTATGCCTTTTGAGCACACACACACACACACACACACACACACACACACACACACACACAGAGAGAGAGAGAGAGAGAGAGAGAGAGAGGATTTCATACACACATACCAACAAACAAATAAGTGTGGGTGGTTTTTGTGTGTGTGTGTTTTTTTTTTTTTTTTTTTTTAAACTTGAAATGCCCTGGCAAGCATCCAGAAGACCACTTTGGAAGGAGTGCTCAGGTCAGGCAAATTTCCTACAGCTAAATCTCTACTCATTACCCCAAATTACAAAGCACATGCAAGCACACTCATGGGCAAGAGTCAGCAGAGAGTAGAAAGAGCCGATTGAGTCAGCTTAAAAAAGGATTAAAAGGGTCTAAGGGAAAAGTGATGGGTGATAAAGATGAGGCATGACTCAGAGCGGGACATCACAGGAGGAAGGCAGCAGAAGAGAAGAGAGGCCAGGTCCAGATGGAGGGGATCGAGGTTGGCAAGTCCTTGGGATCCAAGACTCGTATGGCTTTCAAAGGAGCTGGAGGAAGCTCCGTGGCTCCTTACACTGCAGAGTATAAAACTCAAGTTAAATGGCTAGCTTAGTGCTCAGAAAAACTTAGGTTCTGACCCCAGCTCCTCAAGTCAAACAGAAGCAGCCCCAACCAAGAAGCAGAAAGGGTGTATGAGAAACGACAGATGAAGACATAGCTAATAAATTGCTGATAACAAATGAAACATGATGTGTTCCTGCAGAGGGATGGAATGAACTGCATACAACTCAAAAAGAAATACAAAGTAGAATTGATCCCCAACCCCTCAAAAAAAGCAGGAAATGGGGTGGGGCAGGAAAAGAAGCAGGGAAAGAGGTGAGCAGAAATGAAGAGGAAAAGGGGGTGGGGCAGGAAAGGAAGCAGGGGAAAGAGGGTGGGGCAGGAAAGGAAACGGAATGAAATGGAAGTGGAAGAAAGAGGGGGAAGATGAGGAGGAAGGGGAATGAAAGAGAGGGAAGGGAGGCTAAATTCAACTGATCTAGGCTGAAGCATGTTTACAGTTTGGATTTTACTAAACCCTCAAGGGCTGGGTAATCCTGGGCATATGAAAATACGAAACTCAATCCTTATCACATACAAGTCTATCAACCTACATCTACCCAAAGATAATCATTAACACATACAAACATTTGCATATTGAAAAAGGAAAGTGTCTTGTGTATATTTGAGCATATACTCTCTGTGTGTGTGCATGTGTGCATGCGTGCACGCGTGCGTGCGTCCTGTGTATGCTGTGCTACAATTTTTGAGAGTTCTTTACTTTTGCCATGTGAACCTGGGATCACACTTAGGTCATCACACTTGGCAACAAGTGGCCTTTACCCAGTGAGCCATCTTGCTGGCCCCATATTACTAAAGCTGACCACACTATTTCTATCTTTTTAAATATAGTTGCTAGAAAATTTTAATTAAACATGGAGTGCATTCAATTTCTATTGGAAAGTATTAATCTAGAGAACACAGGAAGATTCAAAAAAGAAATAGGACTTAAAATTGGGAATGAAAGGAAAGGTTTTTACTTTACAAGCGACATAACTAAATAAAATGTCTATGAAATCAATGGGATTTTTAACAGCCCAATTACCAGGTTCTTCAGGAGCAGCACAGATGTGGGGTCAGTTGTATATCCTTTCTGTGGCTTGGTGTTAAAGGTGAGGTGGGATGAGATTGCCACTTTAACTCTTTGAAGTCTAGCTGGTGACTGGCAGGTGGCACATACAACTTACTAAATGTCAGCACTGAGAATTTGGAAATATAACTTGTAAACACATATGCCATTTACAGGAGCAGCAAAGACTGATGAGGGACAGGAACTTAGTTCAGCTGGCAAAGTGCTTGCCATTCAAGCAGGAGCACCCAGAGCTACGCTTGGATCCCCGAGGACAGTGCCTGCCATCCCCGTGCTGGGGAGACAGAGACAGAAGGAGCCCTGGAGCTTGCAGGCCAACCTAGCACAGTCAAATCATTAAACTTCAGGTTCGGGGAGAGACTGTGTCTCAAAAAATAAAGTGGAGATCAATTTAGGAAAACGCCAAATGTCAACCTATGGCTGCACACATAAGCACACCCCCCCCAACACACACATAAATATAAACCTAAGAAATTATAGCCAGGCGGTGGTGGCGCACGCCTTTAATCCCAGCACTTGGGAGGCAGAGGCAGGCGGATTTCTGAGTTCGAGGCCAGCCTGGTCTACAGAGTGAGTTCCAGGACAGCCTGGGCTACACAGAAAAACCCTGTCTCGAAAAACAAAAAAAAAAAAAAAAAAACAAAAAAAAAAAAAAAGAAAGAAAAAGGAAAAAAAAAAAAAGAAATTATAACATACAGTTGTTGCCCTAACAATCCAAGCCATGCCCCAAGTTCGTGAGCAACAAAAGATGGAGAAGAATCATTTAGAAAGTGTATGAATGAGAGATGGTTGTTAGTATCTCTCTTTAAACTATTTTTTTCTTCCAGATAAGCAAGATGAGCAAAGAAGACAAATATGCAAACAAGGAAAAAATACATGTCCAGTGCATCAGAAATAAGGAGAGTGCAAACTGAAGCAGGATCAGTCATACTTATTGGATTGGCGAAAATATAAAAATAAAATAAAATCAATGATCAAGCATGACATAGTGGTGATGAGAAACCTGCCTAGCTACTTTGCAGAACATGACAACATCTATGAAAGTTGAAGCAGTGTGAGTACTAGACAAGCCAGCAATTCTTGTTCGATGATGGTGTGTATGTGTGTATGTGTGTGTGTGTGTGTACCCGTGCGTGGGGGGAGATATGTCATGCATACACAAACCAAATCAAGTGTCATGGCCAGAGGGGTTCAGAGGACTACTTGTGGGAGTCAGTTCTCCACTATGTGGGACCTGGGGATCAAACTCAGGTTGGCAGGCTTGGTAGCAAGTGCCTCTACTCACTAAGCCATCTTGTCAGCCCACAAGGTAACTCTGCTCTCACATCTGGCCTCAAAATTTAAAAAGTTTATGAAGACACAGATAGAGAAGTACATTTTACATCATAGGGTCTCTCTCTGTCTCTGTCTCTCTGTCTCTGTCTCTCTCTCACACACTCACACACTCACATGTGCAGTCACATACATGGAATGGACAAAATGTGACAAAAGTGTACACTATTGTGTGATACACTGTGATAAGTTTTACTTACTCTTTTCAAATGCTATTAGCTGGGACTAGGAGAGGCTCCATTGGTAAAGTGTTTGCTACACAAGCAGGAGAATCTGAGTTCAGAGAAAAATTGGTTGTGGTTGCTCACACCTGTAATCCTAGCCCTGGTGTGTGTGTGGGGGGGTGCACAGGAGGATTCTGGGCTCGGTGAAAACAAACAAACAAACAAAAAAACCAAAACAAACAAACAAACAACTGTTTAGGAGTCACTGAAAGCAATTGAAGAAGATGCCTGGCATTAACCTCTGACCTCCACACATAAGCATATACATACACCAAAGTGTACACATACATAAACACTTACACATGCACATACTACAAAACTACAAACACACACACACACACACACTCTACTAAGCACAAAACTGATTTCACAACCTCCTGTCCCCAAAAGCTCCCTCTCTGTGGACGTGGGGGAGGCCCTCCATCCATGGCAACCGCATATGCAACAATAAACACTGGTGAGCAACTTAAGAAACCCAGTTCAGTCTTTTCCTGTGTGCTTGAAATATTAAATATTTAAATCTATCCAGTCAAGTCTGTGGATAAAGCATCCCTGTCTGCAGAGCTCCTCATCCACAGATTCAAGTTCTACAGACTGAATAAATGTCTGGAAAAGGAACTTTCCATGAGGTGGAGAGATGGCTGTCAGGCAACTGCCTGCCATGAGACCTGTGTTAGAATCATATAAAAAGAGGGGTGTGCTGTGTCATAATAGCAGCACTGGGAAGGTTGGGATGAAAGAGATTCCTGGGGCTCAATGAACAATAAGGTCTAGCTTATTTGGTGAGACCTACCTGACACCAACAGTGCTACTGGTCCTGTGTGCATGCACACTCAGGCATACATACATGCACACACATTGACGAAGAAGATGACAGTGATGGTGGTGGTGGTGGTGGTGATGGTGGTGGTGGTGATGATGATGATGATGATGATGATGATGATGATGAATTCTAAGTCAGGCTGACCTGCTTTGAGCTCTGGCCAGTAATGTCTACTTCATATCCACTAAGCAGCTAGCTACCTGGGTGTTTAAGGACTGCCCTCGGCTGCCTTTGGAAGGTCTGGCATTGACTTCCAATTGAATTTTAAACTTTGGTTTGTGGATTCTTATGAAAGAGAATCTTAAATCCAAAGGCCAAGTGTCCCTAAATGGCCCGCCTGTGTCCCAGCTGCCAGGGAGGAGGTTTGGGGAGCTAAAGGGATGTTCTAGGCCCAGGATTCTTGGCACTCCTCAGCTCTGTTGGTGACCACAGGGGTGGGGCACAGTGGGAAGTGGCTGCTCTCATCAGAGCACGAAGGGGTCTGCTCCTCCAAGGTTAGGGGTTGAACTTCCAATCCACCCTCATATTAAGCCTTGCAAGGAGACCTGTTTCTCTGGCTGGTCTAGGTGGGAAAGTGGGTCTCAGAAAGGGACAGTGACTTGTCTGAGGACACACAGTGAAGGAACAAATATGGGAGGTGTTCTCAGAATGTAAAAAAGACGCTTCCCTTTACATACAGAGCTGGCACTGGTGGGCCATAGCACTTAAGGTCTTCTCGGGCCTGCGTCTTCAGCTGCACTGCCTCTACAGCCTTGGAATCCCATTCCAGGAGAGAGACCCATCTCCTTAGCCATGGAGGTGCAAGAAGAAATGGAAAAAGGGGAAGTTCATAGGGACAGTTTGGGCAGAGAGAGACAAAGGAGAAGGAGGAGACTGTGGAGGTTTCAGGAGAGACCAGGAGAGGAAGAACCCCGTACCATTCAGGTTGGTTCACAGAGCAGGTAGCCAACCTCACCGGGCTCCTAACCTCACCTGCCTCGGGGCTGAGAACACACCATCACATCACCATTCCAGGGAAACAAGCTTGCACAGTGTCCCCCAATCAGCACATCTGAGGGTGACAGGAGAGCTCTAGGATAAGTGGCCACCAACACAGTCCCCACCAGAGTAGGATGGCCGAGAGAAAAGGGGCAAGCACAGCCCTAGAATTCCCCTCTCCTGGGCCTGGCTTGTCTAATACAGCCCATGTGTCCCCCCAGGAACTCAGTAGCTTAGAGGCCCAGGGATAAAGAGGTCTGATCACAGATCAGCTTCAGAGGCCCACACCTGTCCAGTGGAGAGCTAGCTTCACACTGGGAACAGAAAAACAGCAGCCAATGAGGGCTGCAGCTCAGGACTGGCTGGAACAACAAGATCACTGTTCTTCAGGGTACGCGTGGAGGTTCATGGGGCTGTCGCCCAGATGATTGCAAAGAAGGTAACTGAGATGTGAGATACTCAGTACTTATTACCCATCTGACCTGGCACCACTCAAGCTTCATGAAAGAGGCTCAGCCTAGCCCTCATGGCCACAGGGCCTGCCCAGGCCACCCAGTCTCCAGTAGCTTCTTCCTGTACCCTTCTGTCATCCTGGATCCAAGAGGGAAATTGAATCTTCTGTACTTGATGTCAGTCTTGCCACTTGGCAGAGGTGCCCAGGGCACAAACGCACGACTCGCATGCTCTCAAGGTTCACAGACAGCATGTGCAAGAGACGTGGTCTCCAATGCCCTCCAAGGACATGTCACCACAGGCTGTAGCAGGCAGACACAGAGTGGGAAACAAGCCACACTGATTCCTCTTTGTGGAATGACGCACACATTCCCACGGCCTGGGGAGATGGCTCAGTCAGTGACAAGCGGGCCTTATAAGTACCAGGAACTGTGCTCCATCCCCAGAAACCTCATAAAAAGCTGGTCATACAGACATACAAGTTCAATCCCAGCATCAGGGAGGTGGAGCCAGGAAGATGCTGGGGGCCCACTGGCCAGCTAGCTTAGCTCAGTGAGCTCTGGGCTTAGTGAAGAGTTCCTATCTCAAAAAAAAAAACAAAAAATTAAAAAAAAAAAAAAGAAACAAAAAAAAACAAAACCCACCCAAACAAACAAAAAACCAACACCACCAAAACAAAAAACCAACACCACCAAAACAAAAAACCAACACCACCAAAACAAAAAACAAAAGCAAGCAAACTAATCAAAAACGAAGGCAGACGGGCTAACGAGGTAGGTCGGCAGTTAAAGCTCTTGCTTGCTTGCAGAGATGGGGTTTGAGTCCCAGCACCCACACTGTGCAGCTCACAGCCACCAGAAACTCCAGGTGCAGGGGATGCAGTGCCCTCTTCTGGTCCCCATAGGCACCTGCACTCATGTGCACATGCATATAACTAAACAGAAATAAATCCTTAAAAAGAATAAGATGTAAGACGAGGAGGAAGATGCCCGATATCAGTGTATCAGTCTCTGGCTTCCCTGAGCATCTCTGTGCACGCGCACGCACACGTACACGGTCAAACACACATACACATATACCACATGCACACAAAAAATGGAGGAAGGAGGGAGAGAGGGAGGAAGAAATGAGAGAGAGAGAGAGAGCGAGAGAGAGAGAGAGATTCCATGTTGCCTGTGCATATCCACCTCCATATACTTAAATCATCAAAGACTGCCTCTGGAACCTAAGACAACATGAATACTATGGCTGTGTACCTGCTCAGAAAGCACATGCACAAACACACACACTCCTGGCTCAGTCCTCAGGAAAGAAACCTGGGGGGACAGTGGTTGTCTGCACTTAACTGACCACTCCCAACCAAAAAAAAAAAAAAAAAAAACCAACCCCAAAACAAACAAACAAACAAACAAAAGCGAACCTAAACACCTCAGGTTGGCTCTTACTTCCCTGACTTAAATGCCTGTGGCTTTGCCCTCTGGAAAACACAGGTGCCTCCCCATCTGACGTCAGTGCCCTGTGGGCACTCGGCTGTCCAAGGACACCTGTCCCCACACCACAGGCATTGCCTGTCTCCAGGGAGGTCCAGTGGCCATGGCCTGGCCTTCTGTGTCATGAAGTTTTTTTCCATGGGAGGAGTGTTAGCCACCGTCCTGTTCCGCACCAATGCTGGGATGACAGTTCCTTGAGGAAGGTGAGCTCAACATCAGGCATTGAGACGGTATAGCCTCAAGGTTCAGACAGACAGACAAAGAGACAGAGACAAAGAGGGAGAAAAAAAAGAGAGTCACAGAGGGAGGGGAAAGAGGCAGAAAGAAAAGGAGAGGGAAAGGCTGTGGTAGAACAGGGTTGAAGGAGGAAGTGCAGGGCGGCAGAAATCAGCCAAAGAACAGAGAGGACAGGGACACCAAGGCAGAGCGAAAGGGACAGACAGACAGACAAGCAGACAGACAGAAGGAAAGCCAAAAAACAGAGCCAGCATAGAGAGCAAAGAGGGTTGGATGAAGTCAGGCAAAAAGGCAAGAAATTGTACACAGAGGGGCCCTGCTCTGTTCCCCTGTGACGGCCTGTGCACCCACATCCCCTTCCTCATCTTCTTAAAAATTATTACATTATTTTATGTGTGGGGGTGGTTTGCCAGCATTTATGTCCACACACCACATGTGTTTCTGGTGGCCACAGATGGTAGAAGATGTCAGATCCCCTGGAACTGGAATTATAGTGTGTGTGTGTGTGTGTGTGTGTGTGTGTGTGTGTGTACATATATATACATATACATATGGTTGTAAGCAAGAAACTGAATCGGAATCCTCTGGATGAGCAGCAATGCTCTTGGCCACTGAGCCATCTCTCCAGCCCCCTTCATCATGCTACATGCTTCCCTGCCAGAGCCCCCAAGAAAGAGCCCCCATTACCTTTTCCTTAAGCTTAGTGTCTCGCCCAGGCCTCCAAGGTCACTGCTATGGGGACCACGTTCCCAGAACCGTGCAGCCCACCCTACAGTCATACATGGGGTTTGGCACACACATGGGCACATCTGTGCTGTGTCCAACTATCCACGTACACCAGGGAAGCCTGAGGTCATCCTCATTCCTCCTCACCCTGGGCCGAGGGCTAAGTGCCTGTCACGTGCTGCTGCGGCTCACAGACAGCACAGAAGGCAGGGAGGAGACAGGAGCCCTCTGAGGGTAGAAGGAGCTGAACTGTGTGAATAATGTCAGGAGGCGAGGAAGTACACATGATATTCCCAACAGTAGCACTGCACACTCGTGTTCAGCTTGGGCAGCAGATGCTAGGTCTAGAGAGCCAAGAGACAGGCTTACACCTAAGGACCACTGTGTAAGCAGCAAGTCCATCGCCTGGCACAGCACAACTATAACCTAGTCAGCAGCAAACACTATGTCCCAAACAACGGAGGCTGTCATGCAAAGCCCCTCCACCCATCAGTGACCTGCAAGCAGTCTTACACATAAGTGCATGCATGCATACATAGTCAGACATACATGCATAGTCAGACCCCTTTTAACACCAGGAGAAATGGAGTGAGAGCATCAAGGTGGCGCAGGGGTAGACTGCTTGCTGCCAAGCCCAATGACAACTTGAGTTCTAGCCCCAGAACTCACATGGCGGGAAGGAGAAAGGACGCCATACACACAGTATGGCGTGCAGCCAGTCTCCCCCCGCTGAACAGAAGTGTAATCTGAGGGAGAAACATGGAATGATTCCCTAAACTCCAGCATCTGACCAAATATATCTTTGCTTCTGCTTCGTCTACGTTTTCTTTAGAAGCACACTTTCACCTTCGTGGCCACCACCACCACCACCAAGTGCTCTCTGTACAGCTGGGGCTGTGATGGATGGGAATTTAACTTTCATTTCTTTCCAGGGTCCAGACCTGAAGGAGACGAGGGGCAGGGTAAAAAAATGGTCTGGCGAAGGCATTATAACCCCGAGAGCTGCACACACAGCTAGAGCAGAGAAGAGGCAAACGCACCTTTAATGGCTGCTCCCCCAAATCACCTCAGCCGCTGTAACGTGTGGGATCCTAGCTTCTTTCACAAAGGGAAAAAAAGAATCACTTAAATGTCTAAAGTCATTGTGTTCCTAACCCCTAAGCCTTGGCATCTCCCTGGGCTTGACAGCTCAGATGATATAAACATCTCCAGGCAAAGGAGCCGGGACTCCAGACGAGGCTGGCTTCAGAGGTAGTTCACCTCCGTCTACAGCAGCATCTTCCCAGAACAGCCAGCTGGCCCAGGGCTCCCACCCCCAGCAGGCCTCCCTCACAAATAAAATGTGACGAGTCACGCCAGGATATAAGGTCTTAAAGCTTTAAAAATCCACGAGTCTTTGAGCCAGCTCCATACAGATTCTTTTAAATTAATTAATTCTTTCTTTCTTTTTTCTTTTTAAATTGTGGTGACAGGGCTGGGGCCAAAGCTCAGTTGGCAGCACGCTTACTGTGTATGCACGAGGCTCTAGGTTCTATCCCCAGCAGTGCCTAAGCCAGGTGTGACAGTGCACATCTGTAATCCCGACACCTGGGCAGTAGAGGCCACAGGATCAGCAGTTCAAGCTCATGTCTGGCTTCATAATTACTTTGAGGCCAACCTGGGCTACATGAGACCCAGTCAAAAAAAAAAAAAAAAAAAGCTAGTAAAATACAAATAAAGTCAAATCTTCCTTCCCATTGTAATCTTTTTAAAAGTTGTTTAACTTGTATTTATTTACTCACTGGGAGGGGCACCCATCAGGTGAGCGCATGTGGAGGACGGAGGACAACTAGGAACAGGTTCTCACCCCCCACCACGAGGGGCCCAGGGACAGCTCAGGTTGTCAGGTCTGGTGGCAGGACCTTTGCCCACTGAGTCGTGTCGGTTACACTGACCTCCACTATAGCCATGTCTATTTAAGCTCATCCTGTGTGATCTCAGCAGCACCTCCAGAACCTTCTCTGTCATTCCACCTCCGCTCACAAGCTGAGCCTCTTTACCAGCACCCATCGGTTCCTGTCGGTACCCCGTTCC
Source organism: Arvicanthis niloticus (assembly GCF_011762505.2). Classification (NCBI taxonomy): domain Eukaryota; kingdom Metazoa; phylum Chordata; class Mammalia; order Rodentia; family Muridae; genus Arvicanthis; species Arvicanthis niloticus. The sequence continues at coordinate 8,733,325 of NC_047667.1, forward strand.
TGTCAGCATCCATCGGTTCCTGTCGGCGCCCCGTTCCTGTCAGCACCCATTGGTTCCTGTCGGTACCCCGTTCCTGTCAGCACCCATCGGTTCCTGTCGGTACCCCGTTCCTGTCAGCATCCATCGGTTCCTGTCGGCGCCCCGTTCCTGTCAGCACCCATTGGTTCCTGTCAGCACCCATCGGTTCCTGTCGGCGCCCCGTTCCTGTCGGCACCCATTGGTTCCTGTCAGCACCCATCGGTTCCTGTCGGCGCCCCGTTCCTGTCGGCACCCATCCTTTCCTGTCGGCGGCCCATTCCTGTTGGCAGCCTGTGGCTCAGGGCACCGCCCCAGAATCACGTGTGGGGTGTAGGATGGCTCAGCAGTTAAGAGAATTTATATTGATTCAGTTCCTAACACCTACAAAGCGGCTCACAACCATCTATAACTCCAGTTCTCGGGGATGATAGAACTTCTTCTCATATCTGTGGGTACCAGGCATGCATTTGATGCAATACACATAAGCACACAAAATACTCACATACATTGAAAAAAGAGAAAGAACTATATATCTCTTTGTAACTGGCGTATTCCACTTAGCACTACATCCCCATGATTTGAGGCTGTAGCATGAATCAGTTCCTTCCGGACTGATATGCCTCGCAATCTACAGACTACACTTTGTTCACCCACTTGGTCCGGGGAGTGGCACTATTTGGAGGTGTGGCCTTGGTGGAGTAGGTGTGTCACTGTGGGTGTGGGCTTAAATACCCGAGCCCTAGCTGCCTGGAAGTCAGTCTTCTCCTAGCAGCCTTCAGATGAAATGCAGAACTCTCAGCTCCTCCTGCACCACGCCTGCCTGGATGCTGCCATGCTCCTGCCTTGACGGTAATGGACTGAATCTCTGAACCTGTAAGCCAGCCCCCAATTAAATATTGTCTTTATAAGAGTTGCCTTGGTCATGGTGTCTGTTCACAGCAGTCAAACCCTGACTAAGACACGCACTCACCTATCAGTGGACACTCGGATTGATTCTTAATGGGCCATCAGCTATCCTTGGGCAACACTGCCAAGAGATGAGCTACTCCTTCTTAAGTCACTGACCAGGGTGGTCTAGATTCAAACAAGCAAAGGGTTTGCTGGTGACAGGCTTGGCTCCAAATCCACTCCCCACCTATGTGACCAGGAATACTCAGATCACAGGTCCCTAATCTGAAAAACAGGAATGCAGAAGAGTCTTGCCTTTTGAAGTCTCTACCAGAGATGACTTGAAATCCTCAAGTGAGGCCCAGCCAAGAGGAAGTAGGCCCAGCTGAGGAGTCCCTGCAGCGTGGGGACATCCACACTACATCCCTAGCCAAGGGCAATGGAGAGAACGCACTGACTCTGGTACACACAGACTGTGTGGATGGAAACCCAGAAACAGACTACATGGAAACGCTAGACTGAAAGGCCCACTGTGTGACTGAAAGAAAGCTTACTTGACTGTGACCATGAATGTGAAGTAGTGGAGACAGACCAGCATGGCTTGCCTCTGCTGGCGGCTTTCCAGGATCCATCAGGGTCTCCTCTCTCCTCTCTGACTCCCTCAGTGGGATGTGTGCTTCAAGCAACCTAGCTATCTCCAGACAGGACCTGGCTGCCACCCAAGGCAGCCATCACAACAGAGTCATCACTGGATAGCCTCCCAGTGTGTATAGCCATGAGGGCTTGGATCCTCACTCCTGGTGTTCTGTCCCACACTGGGACCCTGCTGGACCACAGCTGACAGGCAAGGCTCTAAACAGTTCAGGCTTGTGTAGAGACATCTGTCAACCAGCAGACACAGGCGGAAGCAGGGTCCCTGTGATCACCCGCCCAGTTGTGCCCAGTTTATCCAAACATCCGACTGCCGGTGGCAGGGAGCGTGGGCCTGGAGGACAGAAGGCAGCAAGCTGGACGGAGAGACAAGTCATCAGAACTGACTACAGGGGGCTGGAGTTCTTGCTTCAGAAGCCCAGAGCACTGGGCCTGTTCACCCAGCATAAGCCAGATGTGATGGAACACATGTGCAATCCCAGCATTCTGAAGCTGGAGGCAGCAGGACCAGCAGTTTCCTAGAGAGGTGGACAGGGCTCCTGAGTGAGGTAGAGGCTCTACACTCTTTGAAAGACATAGATGCTGCTGGGCAACCCCTGAAATGGATGATTCTGTCTGGAGAGGGCGGTGTGAACTACTAACATCAAGATCCTCCTGCCACCTGGAATCACAGGCATGAATCAATCACATCCAGTTTATGCCGGACTTGGGGTGAGACCCGGGGCCTCAAGCACACTAGGCAAGCACCCTAGGAACTAAATGATAAAGACGGTAAGAAGTTACCACTACCCTCCCTATCCCGCTATGGACCTAGTCACCTTCTCCACCCAAAAGACCTCATGGGCTTGTTTGCTTGTTCTGTCTCCTTCAAAGAACGAATGGCTTAACCTCCCTGAACTTAAGCTTTTATTGCTGTTTTCCACTGCTAAAAAGATAGCTCAGGGTCAAGGAGATGGCTCAGTGAGTAGAGGAGCTTGCAGCACAAGCCTGAGGACCTCAGTTCAAACCCATGAACCATATAAAAAGTAAGATGCAGCTGTACACATCTGTAATCCCAGAACCCTACCCAAAAATTTGAGGCAGAGAGCAGAGAATCAATCCGTGGATGCTCACAGGCCAGCTAGACTGGAGTTCATTTCACAACCAATGAGAAATGTGACCTGCCTCAAGAAGGCAGGAGAGGACTAACTTCCAAATGTTCTCTGACCTCCACACACAGGTGCCATGATACACCCATGTTCACACTCACTAACTCTGTATGTGTGTGTGTGTGTGTGTGTGTGTGTGTGTGTGTGTGATGCATGTGTGTTTTAAGAAGGCACCCCAATGAAAACCTGGCGAGTACTGGCCACTTTGACTTCCAGAGCCAACAAGTCAGAAAAGTCTCTTTCTCGTGTATAAAGTTAACTTGCCACAGAACTCCACAGATTAATAAATTGGGGATTTGTTGTTTGTTTTGGAGACAGGGTCTCATGTGGTCTAGGCAGCTTCTAACTATATGCAGGGAAGGATGAGCCCGTTCTTCTCCCAACACTAGAATGACAGGCACACTCACTATGCCCAGTTCATGCAGGGCTGGGGATGGTATACAGGTTCTTGAACTCACTCAACAAACGCCATAGGAACAAAGCTGCATCCCCAAGCCAATATACTGCTTTCAGCCCAAAAAGCATGAATAGTTTTGATCCGTGCCTAGTTTTATAGGAATGGAGCCAAGGGCCGCCACATACATAAATCCTTCTGTGGGGACAGAAAGGGCAGCCCCTTCTAGCCCAAATGATTGGCACTGTCTCTGTGGTCTCAGCCTGCTGGAATCCCGAGAGCACTCCTCTCTGCCCAGCCTTGTCTAAGTCCTAAGCAGGGCATCTCTCATCTCCCAGGGAAGTTAGCGTTCTCTATAAGAGACTCTAGCATCCTCTGAACCTTACTTACACATGCGAGGTGCTCTGTGCAGGTCCCCAGGCCACCTGTTCTCGCAGCCTCCCCAAACCGCTACAAGTGGCCAATCAGAGGACTCTGCCAGTGTGCATCCGACTCTTCTTATCGAAGCCCAGAAACAGATTTCAGTAACTGCTGTCTTAGCTCTCCTTCACGCCTGTCGGGTACCTGGACACTGTGCCCAGAAATGCTGACAGGGTGTCTCCCTACCTGTTCCTTATTCCACCCCTTCACCCCAACAGAGCAGCTGGGTTTATAGGTTTGGCACTGCTGTAGGTTGCCATATTATGCGGGACCAGGGGTGGCTCCCACGACAGAAATTAAAAAGTGATTCAAGTATCTTTGGCTATGGGATAGCATCCCTACAGAGCTTGCTATGCTCGGGACCAGAGGTGGTGTGTGGCCACTGCCCTTCCTACATGTTTGGCTCTAGAAGCAAGATAAGCAAGCAGAGCAAAGTGGGCTCAGCCCTGGGTGCTTTCAACTCTACGCCCGTCTCTCCTCATGAACTCTGTACCTGCTCGGCATCTCTGATGAGCGCTTCTGGGATCCACCATACCTGTGCTGTGCTGTGGACATCTCTACTAGGGAAGGGAGGAGAGGCGAGGGAAGAGGTCTGGATGGCCTCAGAATGCATTGTGGGTGAAGACAGGAATCTCACGACACTGATGCTGTAAATTGCAACAGTATAGGAATTAAACTTTTTTTTTTTTTTGTATTTTTGTTTTCAATCTCAGAACTATCCTGACAAAAGTAAGTTCTGAATAAAAAGAAAGCGACCTGACTCGGCGCCTGAGTGATGGAGGCAGGAGGATGAGGAACTCAAGGTCATCCTCCGTTACAGAGATCAATAGGGCAACCTGGGCTGCAGAGATGGAAGAAGGGAAGGAAGGAGGGGAATGTGCTCTGGCCTACGATGCCTACCTACCCTTGGAAGGCAGACAGATGGGTCACTCTGAGGGTGGACTATGCTCTTGCAAATTTATCCACTGTTATTGTTGCTACTGTTGTTGATGATGAGACAAGGTATCATGCAGCCTAGGCTAGCCTCAAATTTGCTATAAAGCCAAGGATGTCCTCAAACTCCTGGTCCTCCTGTGTCTATCCTGTGAGTACTAGAATTATAGGCACGAGCCACTGTGCCTGATTTATGGGTTGCTAGGAACGAAACCCAAGGCTTCCACCCGGGGCAAGTGGTCTATATACCAGTCCACATCAACTTTTTAACACTTCAATGAACAGAAAGTCGGTGTGTGGTTTGAGGATGCTGCCCTGATGAGTGACTGAAGGTATTAACCATGACGACTTCCCACAAGGAGCCCTCAGAAAGGTCAGACATCTGAATCCACACACCTTCTGCAGCACCAAGGACAACCCTGTCCTTTCGATTTTTGTCATAACTGAGACCCCTCTGTGGGCTGCCCTGAGCACCCCTTGTGCTGGGCAGAACATCTGTGGCAGGCCTGCAGCTATCTGAGTCTGAGAAAGGAAGGGTTTGTTTCGGCTCACGGTCTGAGGGCATCATGGTGAGGAAGGCACAGCATCAGGAGCGACACACAGCTGCCGGTCACACGGCATCCACAGTTGAGAGCAGAAAGGGCTGAGTGCTTGTTCTGGCTCGATTTCTTTATTTTATTTAGTCCAAAACTCCAGTCCATGGGCTGGTGCAGCCCACATGCAAGCTGGGTCTTCCCACATCAATTAAGCTAATCTCACCTCCCTCATAGACATGCCCAAAGGTTTGTCTCCTGGGAGATCCCAGACCCTGTTAACCATCACAGTCAACCGTGACTTTGTGGCCCTTCGAACACCACTAAAAGTGTCCCACTGCCAGTAGCTCAGTTTGTCCCTGCGATAATCCCTTCACCCTGCTCTGGGACAGGACACTGATGTTTTTGTAAAGGCATCGCTGGCACAATGAGAACATGAACTTGGCGCACTGCCCAGGTCACAGCCATCAAAGCCTCATCTCCAAGTCAGAGATGTGGGACCCAGCAAAAGCCCACGAAGGAGTGGCTGCTGCCCAGGCCAATGTGCTCTGACCCTGTGGAGTCAAAGGCTTACAGGAACAGCTCCTGCAGACCACAGAAAGCAGCCAAGCAAAGGGCTGGTTGAGTGTAATGGAGTCAGAAACTGTGACGCCCAACACCAGAACCACCCACTTGGGTGGGCCAAACGGGTCATCCCAGCTTTCCCATCTGTCATAAGGACACTGCACTTGCTTCTGGGAGTCGGTGTTGCCTCAGACAACCTCACAAAGGGCTGGCTGGGGCAAAGCAGAAAGAGGTTGCTTCCAAGGTGACAGCCTAAGGTCTCTAAATAAGCCCTTCCACGCCTCCATTAGTTAGAAAATGTGAAGGCTGGGCACGTGCTCAGTTGCCTGCCCAGTGAGCCAGAGCTATAGTTCTATCCACCGTAGGGTGGATCCTGAGTATCACATAATCACATAAACACAGCCTGGCGGTGCCCGGCTGCAATCTCAGCGCACAGGAGGCAGAGGCTTGAATGTTAGAGGTTCAAGCTCATCCCTGGCTACATAGCAAGTTCCAGGGCAACCTGAGCTCAAAGAGTTGCAAGAACAGGGGCAGGGGGTTGAGGAGGAGGACTGGCCAGGTATCCCTTGAAAGTGTGGAGACCCCCTTCCCCCCCCACAGCAGTCTCAAACATGAAGCATTAGACATGGGTTGGCAGCTGAGGCCGGCCGGAGTGAGACCAGCCCCTCTCCCCCTCCTCATTGGTCAGAAGTGTCCCTGAGCCCTCAGAGTCTACAGTCAGACACTCTCCTCTTCACTCTGCTCAGCTAAGCCACAAGCCCATTCCTAATTTGGACATTTTTTACCCTCCTGACCTCCCAGGAAACTAGGAAAACACACAGCCCAAGCCATGCTTCCCAGCTCCATCCATGAAGCCCAGGGGACAACTAAACCTTCCCTGCACATCTGCACTTTTGTAACCTCTGCTCAGAAGCCCTCCCCCAACACTGTCCCCATCACAACCTGGTGGCCACGACATCAGCCTGCCAGCCCCGCAGGGGCAGGTCACTATAACTCGGGGCTTAGGTCCCTGAAAGCTCTTGTTGCATTTCTCTGGGGAGGGGAAGCCCTGGTCTTGGCGAGCCATCTGAAACCACAGGGCGGCCACACACTAGCTACTGACTCGGCACATGGCAACCCCTTTGAAACGCCTCTTGGTCACAAAAACAGATGGAGAAAACATGTACTTAAGCCACCTCAGCAAATTGTTTCCTGGCCTCTCAGGACTTGCCTGTCCTGGGAAGAGGGAGGGGGATGGGGTACCACCTTAGAGAAAACTGTCCCTAGGCAGCTGTTGGGATACTTGAAGGTTTAAGAAAAAGTCAGCCCTTCCCAACTCTCTTGGGAGAGCCACTCCCTCGCTTCCCTCTCTCCGGCCCCCACACCCTTTCTTTTTCCATGAAGTTCTGGCCAGCACAGAACTCTTTCAAAGAGAAGCATGCGCGCGTGCACGCACACACACACACACACACACACACACACACACACACACACACACACACCATGTGATACCACATCTACCTCAGGACACTGAATCCACAGCCAGCCTACCTGGGGTTGCAGGCTGGGCACTGGGCCATGTGCTCCCCACCAGGAGAGCCGAGGAGAGGCAGCTCCCTCCAGCGCAGGCCACCAGCTTGCTCTCTGCCTCTCCATCAGCCAGTGACGTGACGCAGAGGGGAACTAATGTTCACCAGCTGGCTTGGTGCTTTAACCCTCTCAGCTTCCAGGGAGTTTGGCAGCCAACCAGGCTGAAAGCACGCGCGATCTCCCTAACAGGGGCCCCCCAGTGAAGGGCTCACTGCAAATGCAGCAAAGCAGCTGAAGGCTCTGCTGAAGCGGTAATGGACAGTCTGGGGCTTGAGATGGGGACCCAAATCCACACTCACTCCGCTGCCTGGATTCTAAAGGAGTCAAGGAGAGCTCAGAACCCACCAAGACAAATGCAGAAGATTGATAGGCCTTTCCTTGTCTGCCACTCTAGCAAAACAACCAACAGTCTCAACTGCCCCCAAGCTCTCTTGCCCCCCGCCTCTGCCCGAATACAGTTCCATATGCCCCACTTTCCAGCCTAATGAACCCGTCCTGGTTGGGTTCTTTGTCAACTTGACACAAGCTAGAGCTATCTGAGAAGCAGGAAGCGCAGTGGAGAAAATTTCTCCATAGGATTGGCCTGTAGGCAAACCAGTGGGATTTCTTGATTAATGGCTGATGTGGGAGGGCCCAGAACACAGCAGGCGATGTCAGTCCTGGGTGGGAGGTCCTGGGGTGTTTAAGAAAGCTAACAGAGCAAGCCATGAAGAACAAGCCAATACTAGTGTTCCTCTGAGACCTTTACTTCCTGCCTGCTCTGACTTCCCTCAGTGATGGCATGTGACCTGCTGGTTGTAAGCCTTTCCTCCCCAGGTTGCTTCCGGTCATGGCGTTTTATCAAAGCAACAGAAAATCCTAACTGAGACAAACTCATCCTCCAGGGTCAGCTCAGACAGGCCCACCTAGTCCAGAAGACGTCCCGGCCTCTCTTTCCCCAGGCGTGAGAAGCAGCAGCTAGAAATGACCTCTCTCCTAGCACTTACCACACCGAAGCCCTCTCCCTGTGCTTCCCAGTCTGTCTTCCCACCTGATAGATGAGGGGCCGGAATGATGAATATAGTCACTATGGAAGTCTGATGTGAACACCTCGGGATGTTTAGCACAGAGAGCTTGGGTTCCTCTGTGCCCGCCACTGGGATTCAGCTGCTGGCAAAAAATGGCAAAGGAAGAACAGAGGCAGACAGAAAAATGTGAAAGCACCTCTGTCCCTCACACCTCACAAATCTCAAGGAGAAAGCACTCCCTGAAGGCCACTCAGCTCAAAGGAACAACTTTCCACCTAGAGGGCTGCTTGGTGCCACATGGGAGTTGAGATGGGGTTGGGGGTGGGGGGGAGAGAAAGAACAATACAACCTTAGAGCCAGAGGAGTGGGGCACTGGCCTGCAATCCTACATTCAGAGCGGGAGGCAGGAGCATCACCCTTCTAGGAGGCCCAATCTACAGCCTGAGTTCCATGCAGGCCAAAGCAATATAAGAGACCTTACTTATCCCAAAGGATAAAATGGGGCTGGGGCCACAGCTCAGTTGATAAAGCATGAAGACCTGAAGTCCATCTTCACACATGAAAGTAAAAGGCCAAATATGGCAGAGGATGCCTGCCATCCCAGGGCTTGGTTCACTGATACGTCAGCCAGCTAGCCACACAAGCACACAACACACACACACACACACACACACACACACACACACTGCACACATCCTCCGTTCATTAACTAATTAATTAATTAGTTAAAACACATTAAAAAAAAAACATCCTGGGGCCCTCAATTCCACGCCCCAAGGGCCTTGAATAACAGATGAATGTCTCAGGCCGTACTTGGGGGGCACCTCACTCAGTACTAACCAAGCTGCATGTGTCCCCAACATACAGGGGAATGAGACGTGACAGAGCAGGGTTCGTGGCCACTCTACAGAAGCAGTTTGCCAGAGAGAGCAGGAGGGCAGTGGGACCTGAAGGAAGAAGGTATCTCTGGGCCACATGGAAGGCAGAAGACCCTTTTAGCTCAGATCTGCTGGGACTGAGCAAGCTCCTTACAAGGCTGGCCTCACAATACTAGAGAGTCCCCGGTAATCAGACAAACCAGTACTAGTGAAAAGCAGAGAGAGGAAGGCTATCTACTGACTTCTCTGCCTCAGCTCCCGTCTCAGTGGTTGCATGAGTTGTCAGACTGTATGAAATCATTCTGGGAAGCAGGGTCTTTGTCAGGTAGGCACTTGGCCTTTCCCTTCTCCCAGCATGAAACTCTGGGGAGAATTCCAATTACCTGGGGTCCATTGTTTGAACATTCTGGTAGCCAAATGGGGTACAGGTATATCTTTCTTTGGAATATCTTCATTCCTTCCAGGATGGTTAGAAGCTCAGGGTAGGATGTCAAGTAAGTTTGAGAAGAAAGAGGTGAGTTGCAGGTCCTACATCCAGAGGCCCAACGTTCTCCCTGTCTGCCTGTGCCATCAATCCTATAATGTTAGGAGGCCAGAGCCTGGTCTGCCTCACTGAATGTAGCATCAGAGCCTCCTTTGGACAGAGAGCAGAGAGGACAGACACACTGAATTCATGATCTCTATACCAGACCCTGCCATCTCTACACTTATTGCCAGCCCCTTAGAGTGGTAGAAATGACTCTTTCTTGGATGAAAAACCAACCTCCCTAAATTATCCATGGTCCCTGCATCAGATTTAGTTCATCTGCCAGGGCAGAGTACCCAGCTCTGTGATAGCTAGTCTTGGCTGTCAACTGACAGCATCTGAAATGACCTAAACCCAGGGAGCTGGGCACACCTGTGTGGGATTTTCCTCAGTCGGACCATCTGAGATGGGAGACTCACCCTGAATCCAGATCATTTGAGGTCATAAGACCCACCCTAAATCTTGGCCACACCTTCTGCTGGCATCTCACATAAAAACCGTGGAAGAAGAAAGCTTCTGCCTTTGCCTGCTTGCCCTCCCTCTTGAGGAAGACCCAAGTTCATCTGTCCTGTCCTGGAGGCATTCCTTTCTCGGACTTCCCTGGGACTCGAGTACCAGATTGGGCCTGCTGAGACATCCAGTCTTGTGGAATGAACAACTGACAGATCCTCGGCCTTTCCAGCAACAACTGACAGCTACTTTACCCATCGTTCTTTAGAGAACCTGACTAATTCAGACACATAAACCTAAGTTTACGGGGGATATTACTACCCCAAAGGATGGATCTGGGGTTCCAGAAAGTTCTAGCTTTTCTTAACACTTCTCTGTAAGAGTTCAGGCAGTGGGGTTTGGTCAATTCTGAAGGGTGGAGACCCACATGAGACTAGTAGAGGCCACAGGGTAGTGGTGGGGTGGAGGCCGAAGAACACGGGATTCAGGAGGAGACCCCCATCAGACCCGGCTCCCATTCCCTCTCCTACCACAGCCATCCAGACTATCAGACGATGAGTCTACAGGAGGTGAGAGGGGGGCTCTGATAGACCCGGGCCTGGAGCACAGAACTCTTCAGTTTGCTCTATACGGTGACTGACAAGTGACTGGTGTCTCCACTCCCTTAAATGAAGCACTTAGTATCCAGCCAGAGGCCCATCCAGGCCAAGGACAAGGGGATATCAGACAGGCGAGAGGGCCTAGGGTGTCCAGAACAGGTGTGTATAAAAGGTGGCAGGGGCCCAGGACAGGACAGAGCCCTGGGGACAGAACCCTGATACTCAGTAGAGGAAGAGTGGGCTGAAGAGGGGGGGGAGGGATGCCATGTTAGGTAGGAAACGGCTGATGAAAATGTAAAGATGGCAGGCCAACCCAACGGCCCTCAGGGACCCCAAGGAGTCATTTGGGTGAATGATGGGTTCTAAGGTGTGGTTGGTGACAAGAAGCTCAAACATCGACTTCCAGCAGTGAAGTGTCAGGCTGGAGTATAGAGAGTACAGCAAGAGACCCCAGGGAGGCACTGGGAGATCCAGGAAAGGCTCTAGGACAATGGTTCTCAAACTTCCTAATGCTGTGACCCTTTAATACATAGTGTGGTGGCCCCCAACCATAAAATTATATCCGTTGCTTCTCCGTAACTGTAATTTTGCTACTGTTAGTTATGAATCATATTGTAAGTATCTGTGTTTTCTGATGGTATTAGGTGACCCTTGTGAAAGGGTTGTTCATCCCCAAAGGGGCTGTGACCCACAAGTTGACAACCACTGCCTAGGGGAACCACTGGGAGGTACTGTGAAGACCCCCAGGGTGGTTCTATAGGGAGACCCAGGCAGACTGACACAAGCTCCAAGTGTCTTCGCAGACTCCAGCTTATCCCTGAAGGCAAGTTTGCCATCTGTCCCGGAGAAACCTATTAAAACAGCCAAATTAATAATCAAAAGCAGAAAAAGGACATTTACCCAGAGCGGCCATGCTGGGAGGAGATGTCAAGCCTGCACCCCAGGACGGCAAGTTCAGTACCAGTAACATGGAGAGGGTGTCAGGACAGCTCTTCCAGAAACAAAGGAAGAAAAGACACTTGGGGAAAGCTGTGAACAGTGCTGAGGTAGCAAGAGGGCCATGTGGGAAACTAAGGAGACGGCTCCATGGGTACATGGTCTGATGAACAAGCAGGAAGACCCAAGTTCAATACCTACCTCTCACATAAAAAACTAACTGGCACACACCTGCAATCTCAGTCCTGGGAAGGTGGAAATGGGGGGTGTGGGGAAGATCCCTGGGGCTCACTGGCCAGCTAGCCTAACCAGATGAGTGAGCTCCAGGTTCAGTGAAAGAGAGAAGTACTGGGGGAGACACTCAACATCCATCTCTTAGCTTCCAAATTCACGATCGCACCCCTTCACCTTCACGCACCTGTGACACACATACAATAAAGGAATCCTGATGGAGGTACAATAAGCTGGTGACACACGGGACCAAGAACTCAGATACCTGGGAGCCGCAGCACACAGCTGAGCTAGCGATGGGGCAACACAGCCACTGCATGGGTGAAAAGGAAGGGGAAGCAGAGTGATGGGGTGCATGTCCGTGTCTGGAGGGTAGTAAGTCCAGCTTGATGCTCCATCCATCTCCAGCCTTGGGATAGGATGGATGGATGCTGGGCAGGTGATTTGCAGCTCCCACTATGGAGAGGCTACCATGGCTCCATAAAAGGCTGAATGCTTTCTTTCCCTGGCTTCTCGGTGTGTTTATGAGTAAACGTTTCTCGATAAAGACTTACCGTCTGCAGAGACCCCTTCAGACCCCAAAGGGAAGGGTTTAAGTGGCTTGAAACTGCCATTACTTATCTTTACAACGGCCACATCGCATGTCTGTCTCCCCATGTATATTTTCTGTGACTGCTTATAAATCAGGCTTATCCCCAGGTATCTGGGGTCTCCTTCATTCTAAAAGGCCCAGCAGGGGAAGGGGCAAGCTAGGAAAGTGGTTCTTTGAGCAAAAGTCCTTGCTGCATATGTATGAGGATCCGAGTTCAAATCCCAAGCACCTACTTCACCGGCACCTACAAAGTTCACACTGCTCAATCGAGCCACACAACAAACAAAATCATAAAGGAAAAAAAAAAACAAAAAAAACAAAACAAAACAAAACAAAACAAAACAAACCCTCGTGATACCTCAAAGTTACAATTCAGCATTGGATCATATTCACAGTTATCGAGAGGTGCCTGTGGCCCAAAAGGTTGAGGGATGGACATGCTTAGCTCAAATGTTGACACTGAAACAGGGGGGCAGAGGAACACACACTGACTGCCAGGGTCACAGATGTCCCACCACCCCCATCCCTCCAAGACACAACATCTTCATCACCTACAAGCAGGGAGGCCCTGCCAGAGCATGTTCACAGGAAACCAGCCAAGGACAGTGCTCTACGACAGGACTCCTCAGCCTAGAAGGAGGCAGTGGGGGCCAGCTGGCCCCAGCTGGAAGATGCATTCAGGAAGGACCACTAGACACAGCCTCTGATGTGAGCTTGTGCCAGGGTCAGGAGCAAAGAGAGCCCTTGCAATAGGGACTGTAGACTAGTTTCTTTGCTAGTGTTCTTTATTGGGCACTTTTGCCTCAGACACCCTGCAGCACATGCAGACCCCAGGACTTTTGCCCACACCATACCTTGGGTTAAATGTCATACTACACCACATGTGAACTGATACTCACGACAAAGACTCAGCTTCATTGGCTCTCAAATATTTATCAGTAATGCACATGCTACTCTGAGGAAACAGTTCTTGAATTAATAATCACAGGCCAGTGAGAACAGAGGCACTCTGAGGAGCAACGGTTGTCTATCATACATTCGAGTGTGTCAGGGACTGCCCCGACACATCACGCTCTTTATACACGCTAGCCCTGCAAGGGAGCAGATGGGAGTGTCTGATATAATGATGGTGGGTCCCCAAGGTCAGGGAGAAGGTTCAAGCCTAGGCTCCCAGCTCCACTCTCCCCCAGGGAGCATGTCCAGGCCACACTTCATAAACCCAACTTTACTTGTGTCTCTGACAAATACCGAATGAAGGTGATGTCAGCAAGGGAGAAGAGTGCACTTTGATCTACATCCCAAGGGTAAAGACTATCACAGTGGGGAAGGTGCAGTGGCTGGAGCAGAAAGTGTCTGGTCACACTGTATCCACAGTCAAGAAGTGGAGACCAGGGCATGCTCAGGAATTCCAGCCCACGAAACGGGGATATCCACATTTGGGGCGGGTCTTCCCACTTCAGTTAAATCAGTACAGATTCTCTCATGGACATGTCCAGAGATTTGTCTCCTAGATGGTTCTAGATCCTGTCAAGCTGTCAGTCAAGATTAATCACCATAGTGGCCCCATGCTTCTCAAATTGGTCAGAGTGTGTTGGCCTCCTATAGGGGAAAACTGAACAAAGAGGAATTGGGTATGGGACAGCATGTGACAGTGTCCCCCAAGCCTTACTGCTGTTTTCCAAGGCCACACTGCAATGGGTGATGCCCACACCTGCCAGACATAGGGGAGTCTTGCCTTTCTTTGGGGATACTCTAAGTTCTTGGGGACAGAGACCAGGGCTCTGCTTCCTGGATTCCCCTTCTCCACCCCGATCCTCAGGTACAGACATCGATGGACTACTTTTTCTATTTATCTATCAGTGTCCATTCAAAGACCTCCCAGAGGCTGGAGAGATGGAGCAACAATAAAGCACTCGCCCCACAAGCATGGGGACCCAGGTTCTACACTCAGCAAACACATAAAAGCGAGGCATAGCACCACATGCCTGCAATCGTAGCACTGAAGAGGCAGAGACAGGAAGTTCCCTGAGGGTGGATCAGGCTGGTCAGCTAGTCTTGCTGAGTTAGTGAGCTCCAAATTCAGTGAGAAAACAAGTCTCACAGAACTGAAGAGGAAAGCAATAGGGGAAGACACCTATTGCCAACCTCTGGCTTCCACAAGTATGTGCACTCCCCTACATATGCAAACATGTGCATACATATACATACACGCACAAACATGTATCACCACATGGATGCATATACACAAATGTGTATACACATACACCACAGATATATATGCACATACACACAAACATGTATATGTATCACACACAAAATTAAATAAGTGAAAGAATACATAATATTAAATACATACATACATACATACATACATACATACAATCAAGGATCATACCCTTAACTCAGTTTAGGGCTTGTCCTCTAGGTCACACCCCCACCAAGGAGCTATGTGGGTCCACTGGCCACTATCCAGTCCATGAATTCTCAAGAAGCTGCTCTGTTAGATCACCCTTCTTTCTTTCCAGCCCAGACACTGCCCGTCCTGTAGAGACCCCACCCCTGCTGCCCCATATGGGGTTCATCACCACGCCCTAGGAGTCACCTCCAATGGAAAACCTCTTAGAGAGTGGAAGCAGGGTCACCCCCCATCACCACATCCAGACCATGCCCTGCAAACACACACAAGCCACCAGAGGCTCCCTCACACCCATTCAGATGCCAGGCTCGACTTCATTATCCTCCAAACGTTCCCCAGATCAGAGGCAGTGGGACCTGGCCACAAGCATAAAGTAAATTATCCGACCCCTCCCCACCCATGATAAATGGTTCTATTAGCTTTCCAGATTGTTAAAGCCCGATAGAACAGAACGCAGGGAACGGGCCCATCCATTCTCCCTCTGGCGCACACTGAGTTGTAAATAGGTTATTTTGTGTGTAAATAACACATTAAAACACAGCATTAGCTGTGTCTTTTGATAGGGTGGAAATTGTTCGGAATAAATAATTCCGGACAGGAATGTAAAAGAAGCAGGATTTAATAGAGCATGCCTGGTGCAGCCGTGTTAAACATGACTAAAATGATAAACCTCAGAATACACGAACAGTAAAGTACACACTGGCACCAGAGTAATGAGGCTGTATTTCCACCAAGCTTTAGAAATGCTAAAATTAGTCCTGACAGAACCAAACGTCAGAAAATCGTTCACCACATAAACACTGTCAATTTGGGGAGGTGAGGTTTGGGTCCCAGGCTGAGGGACAGCTGTGCCCAACCCAATGACACTTTCTAGTATGTCCTTTTCCAGGGCTAATGATATGACCATGTGGCCACTGGCATGCCCGGTCTCTGGACCTCAGTTTCCAAATCTGTACCATGGGCAGTTTGAACTGTCTGATCCTGGGAGGTTTTTGTTTGTTTGTTTGTTTGCTTGTTTCTTCTTCCGTAACCAGAAATGACTTCAAACGTGCACAAGTCTGTGTCCATTTAAGATCCACAATAAGACACAAGAATGAAGTGACTGGCGGGTAGTGGCTGCCTGGGAGGAGACCTGTATGTAACTAACATACAGTAACTAACCCCACTGGGGCTCAGCAAGAGCCCATAACTTAACTCACAAATCACACACATGCAAAAAATCATGCAAGTAATGGGGAACTTGCTGGGAAGAAGGGGTTCAGTGGGAGAGGGAGGAGATGATAAAGGGTCACAGGAGTGGATATAGTCAAGATATATTATATACAGGCAGAGCTTATAAAATTGCCAAGCATTTTAAGATTTACTTGTTTATTTTATGTACACTGTCACTGTCTTCAGACACACCAGAAGAGGCATCAGATCTCATTACAGATGGTTGTGAGCCACCATGTGGTTGCTGGGAATTGAACTCAGGACCTCTGGAAGAGTAGTCAGTGCTCTTAACCACTGAGCCATCTCTCCAGCTCACCAAGCATTTTAAAAAGTAAACTGGGAGAAAGGAGGCAGAGGAGAAGGGGGAGAGGGAGTTTGCTGCTGGCTTTTGTCAACCTGCACAAACCTAGACATATTTATGAAAAGGAAATGTTTGTTTGTTTGTTTGTTTGATTGCTTGTGACAAGGTCTCAGTATACAGCCCTGGTTGTCCTCGTAGACCAAGCTGGGCTCTAACTCACACTGATTCACCTGCCTCTGCCTCCCAAGTGCTGGGATTAAAGGCGTGCGCCACCATGCCAGGTCTGGAAGGTCTTTATTTGGAAAATGCCTTCATAAGACTGTCCTGGAGGCCATCGTGTTTGTCTTCTTGGTTAATGGTTGCTGTGGGCGGGCCCAGACATAGGGAGTGGTAACAATCCTGCCCAGATGCTGGAAGAAGGCAGGCTGAGCAAGCCAGCAAGCAACACTCCTAGTGGCTCCTGCATCAGCTCCAGCCTGAAGGTTCCTGCCCTCACTTCCTTCAGTCAAGGTGTTTTATCACAGTAACAGAAACCCTGAAGCAGAACTGGTACCAGGTTGCTGGGATGCTGAGACACACCTGATGCCTCAGGGAGGACTGTGGGAGATCCTTGGGGGCAGAAAAGGCATTAAATGTTCAGAGCTTAATGAACTGTGAGGACATAATAAAGCTCAAAGCACTGGAGACAGTGGAGGTGGGGCTTGTGATGGTCCTGGAAGAAGTTTGAGGGCCCTCAAAGACTCTTTTTGAATTATTATTGTGATATTTTGAATTAATAATCTGTGTTCCTGGTCAACTGAGGCTCAAGAATCAGCTGTGATTAACAAAAGACCAGAACATTTAAAATTAAAACTTTGCTTTGCTGTGACAATTGATACTGGTCAGCTAGGGCTGAAGAATCAGCTGTGATTATGAAGAGGCCAGAGTCACTCAGGCCAAACCTTCTGCAGTGTATTCCTACAGGGCTCTCAGGTGCTACTGGTTTTGGAAGCGCACGGCATTACGGAGAGCAGGTAAATCTTGGCACTGTGATAGGCCAGGAGAGGCCACTGATGAATGTGTCACCTCAGTTGAAGTTGATAAACCCCAGGACTGAAGAAGTCATGGAGAGAAGTTGAGGGCTGGCACCATGCGGCAGGTTTAAAGGTCCAGAAAAGAGCCCAGGAGACCTAGCATCTTGGAAATGAGGGTATTATGGGGTAGCCACTAACATGGACAGCAGCTGGGGAATGGGGCAGCCGAAGCCTACGAGATGTGTTATGTGTGCCGTGAATGGCACAGCCAGAGACGTGGAACCGCTCAAGGCCATCGGAGCCCAGGAGAGCTCGGGTCCCAGAGCTCGAGCGCCGAACTTTACAGTCAGACTTTGGTTTTGCCCTGATTTAAAAGGAACTGTGCCTGGGGCTCTTCCCTTCTGGAGTTTGAAAGTATATAACTTATTTTTTAATTTGCCGAGGAAAGATCTTCCAAAGAGATGTTTGGTTTTTAAAGAAAACTTGGGCTTTTATCTTTTTTTTTTTTTAATTGTGAGACTTTAAAAGTTATAGTGTGTTGATACTGTGATATTAATAATGACATCTTGGAGTTAAGCAAAAATGAAAAGGTTGTGGTTTAATAAGAGACATTTTATGTGTCAAGCTGATAAGGAGTCAATTGTGCTGGCTGGCTTTTGTCAACGTGACACAAGCGTAGACGCATCTGAGAAGAGGGCATCTCAATGGAAAGCACGCTCTAAAACAGCAACCTGGGAGTTGAGACCCCTTTTGGGGGTGGAAGAACCCTTTCACAGGTTTCGCTTAAGACTATCAGAAAACACAGGTATTTGTGTTACGATTCCCAACAGTAGCAAAATTACAATCATGAAGTAGCAACAAAAATAATTTTATGGTTGGGGAGGTCACCACACCATGAGGAACTGTATTAAAGGGTCACAGCATTGGGAAGGCTGAGAACCATGGCTCCATAAGACTGTACTGGACAGCCCTTCCTTGATATGGGAGAGCTCAGCTCACTATGGGTGGTGTCCCTCCTAGGCAGGTAGTCCTGGGTCGTCTGAGAAAGCAGGCTGAGAAAGCCACGGGGAACTAGCCAGAAGCCGCATTTCTCCATGGCTTCCGCTTTAGTTCCTGCCTGCAGAGTCCTGCCTTGAGTTCCTGCCCTGACTTCCCTCAGTGATGGAGTCTGAGCTGTGGGCTGTCTGTGGTCATGGTGTTGACTGACCACAATGCAGAGACCTACCTAGGACAGGTGAGCACGGTGTGACTCAGACAGCAAACAGCCGTGCGTTTAGACTGAGGTTCGGAAGTAGCAGGTATCTTGGCTTTCCCTACAGCACAGCATTAAATCAGCGCAACAGAAACCCTGAGATAAAGGGGGAAGAGGCCAAGAGAAGGGAGGACAGAAGACAGAGAATGGAGGAAGGAAGGAAGGAAGGAAGGAAGGAAGGAAGGAAGGAAGGAAGGAAGGAAGGAAGGGAGGGAGGGAGGGAGGAAGGAAGATGGATGTGTCCACTCAGCATAGTCAAGGCCTAAGGAACAGAGAGTAGCAGGAGCCTCTTAAACTGTAACACATTTCCTTCTTTAAGTTGCCTTGGTCGGATATTTTGACAGAGCAGTGAGTATAGTGGCTAACACTGGCTGTGTTTCCTAAATTAATTAATTAAGCTCATGGATAGGTGTGACTAGGATAAATCACATCATCCATAGGGTTTGGAGCCATGTCTGTTTGAGACCCAGCCTAACTGACCCCAAACCAGGCTTGCTCTACCCAACAGAGACTGCGTTGGATAGGGAAGAACCTCCATCACCCCTTCCCCACATCGGGTACCCCAATACTCCAGGATGTCCAGAATCCATTCAAAGTACCTCTGGTTGTAGGGGGGGCACTTTTTTCAGTTTCATGGCAAGCCAAGCAGCTGGGACAGTACCACTGGGGACAGCAGCACCGCACTCCCTGGAAAGAATCTGATGGGAACAAGCTGTTCCGTGTGACTGGGCCATAAAACCAGCTTCTGTGCAGTTTCAGCAGCAATCCTGAACATCACTTAAGTAAGAATAATTGCCCACTTAGTCACACCTGAGTGCATCCCAGCCTGTGGGTGGCCCCACAGAGAAAGACAGGTAAGGAGGGAAGGCTGGACGCTCAGCAAGTTCCCGGCTGTCCACAAGGCCTGAGGACCGAGGGACATAGGATACCACAGGACAGGGCCAGCATCAACTGACTGTCACAGCCTGGAATCCCAGGCCAGCAGGAGCAGCTGTCCACTACAGCTCACCTGGCACACACCTGGAAAGATGGTGTCACTCGGCAGACAACTGTTGGAGGAATTGCTGTTGTGCTGGTGACAGGGGTGGATGGTAATGATAAAATGCCTTAATGACAGTAGGCATCCAAGAGGGCAAGTGGAAGGCATAAAGACAGAGGACAGACCAGACAGACAGAGGGACCCTGAGCAGTGGATCGGTGGAAGCATGTCTCACAGACCCCTGACTATAGCATCGTAGGTAAAGTGGGAGCACTGCAGATGCAGAAGGCTGTAGTTCTGAGTGGCTTAAATATTCTTCCTGGTGGGCTGGGGATAGTGGGCTTACCTGATTTGCATCAAGCTTTGGTTCCATCCCTAGCACCACAAGAACCAAGCCTAACGTAGGCACTCCTGTAATCCAGGTACTAGGGAGGGAGGGAGGAAGATTAGAAGTGCAAGGCCATCCTCAGCTACATGACCACGTTTGAGGCCAGCCTGGGCTATATAAGACCATAGATAGATAGATAGATAGATAGATAGACGGACAGACACACAGGTTCTCCTGGTACTATGCAGCATTCCAATATAGAGGAGATGAATCCACATACTCCAAGACAAACTATCTCTTTTTCAGAAAGCCAACCAGTCCAGTGAACAAAATAAGGGGGTTATTATGGGAAGATGGCACAGAGTCATTCAGTATGTAACCATGGTAACCATGGTAACCATGGTAGGCTGGCCTAGCTATAGGAAGTTAGCCTGCTCATCTCAAGTCTCATGTAGCCCAGGCTGGCCTCAAACTGTTTATGGTCTTGAACTTCTCACTGTCCTGACTCCACTTCTGCAGGGCTGGGCTTACACACATGGGCTACCAGGCTGGGGTTATGCAGTGCTGGGACCAGAACCCAAGACTTCTGGCATGTTGGGAAAGCAGTGTGCTGATTGGCTACTCTGCGGCCCCTCTCCCTTATGGGTAACAACACTGAGAAACGGAAAGGTCTACTGGAAGCAGTCATGAAGCCCAAGCCCTGCTTTTTATGATGATGCTCTCAAGCTTGGGAGACTCCGTCTCGCTGCACTATTCAGCGGACAGGGTGATGACTGAGTCAGAGACGGGGCCGGGGGTGCTGCTTAGGGCAGCCCAGCAAATCAGGACTAGAGCCTGTCTATGCTGCTCTGGAGAATAAAGATGTCAGAAAGCAAGGCTTCCTGTAGAAGCCACTGAGCCTCGGGGATGCCGGGGGAGGGGGGTCCGTTAGGCAAGGGTGACTAATGGAAGGGACATTGTCTAGTTCAGACTGAGTCAGCACACTGAGTAAAGAACTGTAACAAGAACGGTAATAGTGAACACAGAAAAGATATCCCTCATGCCCCACATGAACTGACTGTGCCCCTCTGTGCTAAGCATGCCCCAAGTCTAACTCAGATAGCGTCCAACAGCATTCTACCATCATTACACCCATTTCACAGATGAAAAAACTGAGGCACGGGCTTCCTGAGGTCAAGGGGACATAAACTACTAGTTCAGGCAGTCTAACCCCATTGTCTGTACACTGCTGTCAGTGCCAACGGAGCACCATGGGACAGGTGAGAGCCACTGGCAGCTGCTCAGGAGCAGCCACTGCCTAGCACAAGGAAGGACTCCCCTTTCCCCTCAGGAAGCCAGAATATAAGAGGCACAAACAAAAGAGAGTCTCAGGGCTGGGGTGCGGCTCTATGACACTAGGCAAGCCTAAAACAAGAGCAGGAGCCCTCTGGTTCCAGGCTCAATGGGAGGGAGAAGAGAGAGAAAAGGAAAAGGAAAAATGGAGACAGACAGGGAGGGGGAGGACGGAGAGGAGGGGAAGGAGAGGGAGGAAGAGCAAGAGTGAGAAAGCCAGAAAGAAAGAGAGAGAGCAAGAACAAGAGAGAGAGAGAGAGAGAGAGAGAGAATGAGAATGAGAGAGAATATGAATATCTACCTGAGGGAAACAGACAAGGATGCAGGGAGGGGAAAGAAACAGTGTGTCAGAATTCTCCAGAAGCTTTATTTATTTATTTATTTTTGGTTTTTCGAGACAGGGTTTCTCTGTGTAGCCCTGGCTGTCCTGGAACTCACTAGGTAGACCAGGCTGGCCTTGAACTCAGAAATCCGCCTGCCTCTGCCTCCCAAGTGCTGGGATTAAAGGCGTGCGCCACCACTGCCCGGCCCCAGAAGCTTTGTTTAAACTGATCCTTAGACTCTTGATTTTGTAGGTCTAGAGTGAGACCCAAGAATTAGCACTTCCAGGGTCTTAGAAACAGCTCAGTGTAGACTGAGAACTTAGCATGCAAGAGCTAACAGTTCCATTCCCAGCACCAATAAAAAAGGAGGAGACACTTCCAATTCTTAAGGGGATCCTGATGCTACAGGAGAGGAAGGACCGCGACAGCTGGCCACCTGGTTGGCCTCACAGAGAGCACATCACTGGCAGGAGTTGGGCACTGGACCTCGGGGTCCTGAGACCGGCCTGGGTGCTTGAGTCCAGCACGTGACATTCGACCCCAGCTCTAAGGTTCAAGGCTGTCCCCAAGGCTTTTAGAATGGCCCGGTACTCATGGAGGCACACAAGGCAGCTCAGAAATATTTTTGGAAAAGAATCCGTGGCAGACAGGAAAATACGACAGCATTTGGACAGAGTCGGTGGAAAGCAACGAGAAACATCTGACTTAAATTGCTTTGCAAATTACACCATTTTAAAAATTAGAGGGTGGGGGACCCTGGGCCAAAATGTATTTTTAAAGATTTATGGCCTCCAGAGTGTTAGCTCAACACCCGAAGAGGCTGTGAAAGAGCCACCCAGTGTGGCTTCTGCTGAGGCTTTTGGGAAGCCTCCCTCTTGACCATGAAGCCAGGCTTTCCCTGCCCCACCGGCTGCAGTGCAACTTGCCTGCCTGACCCACCAGGCCCTGCTCTGCCAACTCTGAAAACTTTTGTGTGCATACCTGCACAGGCCTCTCTCTCCCCCCCCCCTCCCTCCCTCCCTCTCCCTCTTTTTCCCTCTCCCTTTCTCTCTCTCTCCCTCTCCTTCCCCACTGTGTGTGTGTGTGTGTGTGTGTGTGTGTGTGTGTGTGTGTGTGTGTGTGTGTGTTTAAGTCAACTTCAGATGTTACTCCCAGGTGCTTCCTTTATTGTTCGTGTGAGACATGGTCTCTCTCTTTTACCTGGAACTCACGGATGATGCCGGCTGGCATAAAGCTCCAGGGATCCAGCCCTGAACCTCTAGCTATGGGGGTTACAAGCACTCACCACGACACCAAGCTTTTTCACATGGGACGCAACTCAGATTTTCAGACTTGTGCGTTTGACTAACTGAGCCTTCTCCCCAGCCCTGAGAAGGTGCTCTGACAGATACTTTAGGAACCCCTGGTCCTTAGCCTTGTGGACTCCTTTAGAAGCAAACAAGAGAGAGCCCATACATCCAGCCCTCTGCAAGAGATCAAGAGCTTCCAGCCTTGGGGCAGAGGATGACGCTGAAACACGGGGACATACAGGAGGCCTTTCCAAGGCTGACCCTCAGATTATAGTAGGGACAAAGTTATCCAGTCCTACCCAAACAATCTAAAGCACTGATCTAGAAGCAAGCCGACTTCAGCTCTCTGTATCTGAAGGATCTGCACCTTGCAGATTATTATTTACTGAAGACACAAAATATTTGGAGAGTTGAGTGTTCTGAGCATGTATGGATTTTTTTTCTAATAATGAGATTGAACATACAGCCTTCCACATGTGACATCCAGAATCCAAGATGCATCCAGCATCCAGCAACACAGTCATTGACAGGCTGTAGCACTATGTCCTTTGGTCATAACTGCCCATATCTTGCCATTGTGGCCCTGCCATGAGCAGGCAAGACCCATCTACCGCAGCCCTCCACAGATGTGTATAAGGCAGGATATCCTAGGCCCTTGTAAACTACCCCTTCCTGCCAGATGACTGCAGGTCCTGGTGCAGACCATGTGAACCATGTCTCATGCTCTGAAGGAATAAGCAACCATCTGACTGTCACCTGTTCAGCTCTGGGAATCGGCTCTGCACAGGAATCTCCTGTCTTAGCTGTCTCACACCAGGATGTCTGAAAACAACTCTGCAAAGGGGCCTTCAGTGATGAGTGTGGGTCTCCCTGGATTTACAGCATGCATCTGCAGGCCCCTGACCTGAAGCTTAGCATGCATCTGCAGCTACGAACCTATACCTGCAGCCTAGCCCACACCTGCAGCCCACACACTAATAGTCAGACACCTGTAGCCCGGCATGCACTCGCAGCTCAGAATGTACCTGTGGTTCCACATACACCTGTAGCCCATCATGGACCTGCGGCCCTACAAACACATACCACACACTTCTTCAGTCCAGCATATGGGCTGCAGCACCACCCCCTTCCTGCAGCACTTTGCATCTCGCAGGCTTTTTTGTCCCCTGTATTCTCACGACAGGTACACACATATGGTTGCAAGCTGAGGATGGCATGAGTAGAATGCCTCAGAGGCCCGGCAAATGTGGCTGGCTCCCAGCAGCCACCCTCTGTGCCTGCACTCTTTATTGACCATTCTCTTTACGTTGCTTATGTTTGAAGATATCCTTACCATCTTCCTGCTTGGCCCCTACACTGAAACTTGACCAGGCCCAGGGATGAACCCAGACATCTTTACCCTAAGCAAGTCCATGCCAGCTACCTAGGACTGGCTCCTGCTTCTTACATTCATCTTCCCTGACATAGAGCACATTCCTGGGGAGTTAGCCCATATCTGATGCTACAGAGCAGTGGATCTCAACCTTCCCAATGCTGTGACCTTTTAATACAGTTCCTCATGTTATGGTGACCACCCCCCCCAACCATAACATTACTTTTTATTGTTACTTCATAACTATAATTTTGCTATGGTTATGAATCACGATATAAATAACTGACATGCACGATATCTGATGTATGACACCCCCCCCCGTGAAAGGGTCATTTAACACACACACACCCCATGCTGCCAAGGGCCATGACCTACAGGTTGAGAACCACTGGTCTGGGGCATCCTGGCTCTTGGGGGTCTGAGCACAAGAGGTGTTTTTCTTGGTATCTTTGCTGTCACAGAGAATTTAAGCAGAAGTGGGATCTTAAAGTATCTTAAGTTTTAACTACACTTATTTAAGGGGGCACATGCATGCACGTATGGGGGTCAGATGACTACCTGCAGGAGCTGGTTCTCACCTTCCAGCGCATGGGTCCCAGTGCTAGAATCTGAGTTAGCAGAAGGACCGCAGCCTAACATGGAAGTCTATTCCTAGCAATATCCTTTGAGTTGCACCACTGGGCTTCCTTGCCCCTCTCCTTTAGCCCACCTTCAGTAGAGACAGATCCCATGTGTTCCCTCCACACAGGCATAGCCACTCTTCACACACCCTTCCAGATTAGCTGCTCAGGAAGCAGGTACAGCACACTTCAATGGCAGAAGACATTCCAGGGTCCCCCTGGCTCCTTAGTGCACGCGCCTGGCCTGAGACTTCCACAGGCCAAAACCCGCTTGCTTATGTGACAAAAGTCGGATGTGCTGAACCTCATCAGCCAAGCTCCCTAAGGAAAGGCACTTGAGAGGGCACGGGGTGGGCACAGTGTGGGGCTGGTGCTCCTCCTCTGGAGCGGCGGTGCTCCTCTGGAGTGAGTGGCGGTGCTCCATGCTTTGCCCCTTTCCCAGTAGAAAACCTCTCAAGTGTTTGCTGTCACTGGCCTCAACAGGGGCAACTGGGCCCCTCTCCCCTCAATTATGTCCTAATTACTGTCTAATTACTGCCTAAGTCTACTCTCTCTGTTGTTGTGACAGGGCAGGGAATGGCCCTGCTTGTTGGAGAGAGGAAGGCCAGGTCAGGGCAGTTCCCTCAGGACAGGTGGAAGACACTGGAAGCTAGGTCCTGGGAGCTCTCTCAGCCTCAAAGAATGGGGCAGGAAGGAAATCTGAGGACCACCACTGCCCAGGACTTCACTCCATTGCACTGTGCCTACGTTTATACCTCCCTGGCTGGATGGCTGTGGCTTCTCTTTCCTGACCTAACAGTTAAGGCCTCCGCACCAGGCCCACAATCTCAGACCCTGTCCCCAGAGGTGCCCAAGGGTGACCTCCATCTCCCACTTCTGACTTGATAATTATTTTCAACTTAGAATCATGGGGAGAGAAGAAAATCAATGCAGCGTCAACAACCTGTGTAACTCAAGGGTGGCTCCATTTCACGAGTTCAGGCCCCTGATGCTACTACCCCAAGCACAGTCCACAAAGCATATGTGCAGCCTCGCTCAGGGGTGGAGAGAAACAAACTTAGCCCTGCCCTTGAACACCGCCCCTCGGGTGTTCTGCCTGAGCAAGAAAGGATCAGAGCACGACTAAATGTGTCTGAATTAAAAGGGATAGAAAATAAATCTGTTTCTGCACTCTGAGACTGAATAGTTGTGTGGCCTCCAGATGGACAGCCCAGTGACAAGGGAGGTCTCACCTTCCCGCCAAACTACCCATCCAGGATGCTGGCACAGACCGTGGAAACCGGGAGAACATCTCTCTTAGGGACAGTGAAATAAGAGACCGTGGCTCTCGGAGTCCCTTCTGTTGTAATTAAGTTGGCCAGAAATCCACCTAAGATAGTAAATTCCATACCTGACCCTCTAATTACAGCCAGCAGGCATTGGCAGATAATTACTTTCTGAAATAGTCCTCAGCGGGGCAAGAGGCAAGAGACTCTCAGGATCCATCTCCCCGTGGGTGCCAGCTGAACACACCCCAGGGTGGCCAGGCAGTTGCCCAGTACCACTCTCCTCCCTTCCTCCTCTCCCTGCTCAGGCCTCAGCCACCAGACCAGGATAGCCAGCTCTCCGAAGAAAGCTGCAAGCCACCTTCTTGTGGACTGAGATTCCCGGAGCAGAGGTACTGTCCTCCATAAACCCAGCATGCCTCCCAGATGACAGGGGCCAGCGCACTCATTAAATCCTAATGACCTCGTGAAAAACACCCCTGCTGCTCTCCAAGCGTGCAAAACAGAAAGTGTACCTCCTTGGGCTGCTACAGCTGCAGCAGCTGCGGCCACCGCCAGAGGACAGGCCTTTTTCCCTGGGTCTGGGAAGCTGCTGTCCTCCAAGAGACCACTCTTGGCTTCTTTCTTCTCCAGTGCAGGGGCTGGGGCCGACGTCTCCATCTCAGAGGCTCATACTCTTGAGTGGCAGACCCTGGAGGAAAGGACAAAGACGTTCAGCCACGAGCCACAACACTGCACCCAAACCCAGCCAGGAAATGCCAACCCAGGTTCACACCACATGGGCCCACAGCATCAAAGTTCACACTCAGTCTCTTAACACCGGGAGGGAAGGCTTAGACACTTTTGACACGGTCATCCTGAGACTCGACAGGTCTCACAAGAACAACAGCTGAACATTTTAGCATGTTTATTTCATTTTTTTAACCTGGATTTAAAAAAAAAAAAAAGCAACAAGTTCTTAATAACAAGAGCATCCAGGAGCAGAGAACCACCTGACCTGGAGGAATGAAACCAGAACAGAAGTCTAGGAAAAAACAGAAATACAACAGCCTTTGCCAAGTAGGCCCCAAACCGTCTTGCTTCTGCTCTTCCTTCATTGGCTAATTCATTTGAACGTTCATTCATTCATTCAATACTCGCATCACTAACTGTCATCATTTGCTGTGACCCATCTGGGGGTGGAAGGATGCTTTCATGGGGTCATCTAAGACCATTTGAAAAC
This sequence comes from Arvicanthis niloticus, assembly GCF_011762505.2. Classification (NCBI taxonomy): domain Eukaryota; kingdom Metazoa; phylum Chordata; class Mammalia; order Rodentia; family Muridae; genus Arvicanthis; species Arvicanthis niloticus. Next base: position 8,760,586 of record NC_047667.1, read on the forward strand.
CTATTGACATAACAATTCATAACAGCAGCAAAATTACACTGATGAAGTAGCAATGAAAATAGTTTTACAGTTGTGGGTTACCCCAAGAACTAGTGCTATACAGGCTTACATAGTCCAGGCTAGCCTAAAGCTCACTTTGTATCCAAGGATGACCGTGAGCTGCTGAGCCTCCCACCTCTGGGTCCTGGTGCTGGCATTGTAAGTATGTAGCATTAGACCTGGCTTGTGGAGCCAGTGGTATGGCTCAGCACGGGTATCTTGCTGTACCAGGATGACAGCTTGAGTTTATTCAAAGAAAGTCCCACATAAAGATGGAAGGAGAGAACTGGCTGCAGGAAGTTCAGACAGCATGTGCATGCCACTGCATACAATTATAATAATGAAATCTCTGGCTACTGGGTTCTGCTATCAGAATGGTCACCACCCACCTGCTGAAGCCTCTACTTCATCCACTGTCCCTTAGCCTGGCCAGAAGCACCGCCACAACAGCTGCCGTTAGGTGTCCCTTCACTTCCCTTATTAGGGCTGTGACTGTCATCACTGCACCCAGGAGCAAGCAGCCCAGCAGCCAGCGGTGCCTCTCCAAGAACACACTTCTCCTTTGCCTGCAAAACCCCATTAAGATGTCACCTTCCCCAGAAAGCCCCCTGCTCTGCACAGTCCATGGTCGGAGCCCTACATCAGTCAGACTATGAGTCTATCTGACACTCCTCATCAGCACGGTCTCACAGATATATTGTCTCCTAGGTGATTCTAAACCCCACCTGGGTTAGTGATCAAGATTAACCAGTAGAGCAAGAAATGGTGGCGCCCACCCTTAACCTCAACCCTCAGGAGATAGAAGCAGGCTGGTCTCTGTGAATCTGAAGCCACAATCTACACAGTTAAGCTCCAGGACGGCTACGTAGATCCTGTCGATAGATAGATAGACAGACAGACAGACAGACAGACAGACAGACAGATAGATAAGATGTAATTGATGTATTCCCTAAACAGAAACAAACAAACAAACAAACAAACAAACAAACGAATGAATGAATGCAGTTAGCCTGCCCTCTCCCCAAGGCTAGAGCTCCTCTTGTGTCCTGTTGGGTCCTTTAGAGCTCTTCATGCACACATGTCTGCACAGGATGAGTGTAGTGTCCTCAGAGGCCCTGCACAGCAACTCGGAACTGAGCTCCTCTCAAAGAGCAGCAGACATTGTTAACCACTGAATCATCTGGAGCTCCTCCTGCTGGGTTCTGGTCCACTTAAGCCTCTAGCAGAGGAAAAGGCTGGCTCCCTTATCTTCCTGGCAAGAGGACCAGGCCCTGATGACATGGACCTGGAGATCTAAAGAGTGAGGAGGACGAGGGGGTAGAAGAGAGCGGTGAGAAATGAATTTCTTTTGTTCCCTTACTCCCAAGGAGTGACACCACAGCAGTGGCAGCTCAGCCCCCTCTGTCCCACCCTGACAAGTGGCAGCAACCTGGTAACCCCCAATGTCACTGAGGAGCAACTCAGGATTTTGTGGGGAGGTGAACTGCCTGGTGCCACTTCCCACAGAGGCCACAGAGCAAGGCTTCCAGTCCAGTTTGGTTGTTTGCTGACATGCCACCTAGAAGCCCTGGGGCGGGGGGTGGGGGTAGCCACCCAAAGAAAAGCCCCATGAAGGGATGAGCACAGAACTGTCAGGGGCTTCAGCACTCAGGCTGTGGCAGCAGATTCTGAGTAAAAGGAACAGCTGCACACAGAAGTACCTGGGGTTCAGGGGGTACCCCTCCTTTACGGTGCAAGTCAACGCCACAACGCACCCTCCCCTTACCTCTGCCACAGGGGAGGAAAGCAGGAGACAGAGCCAAGAGTCTTCATAATTCACAGGAATTAGTGGGATTAGCTCACTTTCTGGATAAACACCAGGCACCCTGAGTCCCAAGCAGATACTTTCACTCCTGGGGACAGCCAGTCACCACTGCACCTGTGTCATTGTGCACCCCCATCCCCCACCACCTGGGAAGAGCAGGGAGGGGTCTATGCGTGGCTTCCCAGGTACTGGGTGAGTGAGAGTCTATGTGGGTTGATTCCCACAGGCTGCACAAAGCTTCTTCAAAGAAGGGTCTGGGAGCCACAGGACACCCCAGGGGAGGGGCGTCAACCTCCACTTTCTTTTACAGCTCTGGAAAAGCCCACACATTCCACAGGAATCTGCTACACCAAGGGGAGCCTGGGCCTGTGCTGGGGAGGAGCCTCTTTTCATTAGAGATTGTACCCAGGTCTCAGGCCCTCTGGGGCTTTTCCATGAGATCTCTCATTCAGACATAAGATGGAGAACCCACCAAGTGTGCAAACAAAACACTGCGCATGTGTTGCTGTGTATTCACAGGTGTGGGGGGGGGGCAGTGCATGTGGAGGCCATATGTCAACATCGAAGAGTGACCTTCCTCAGTCACTCTATGGTTTGATAGTGACGATGACTTTGAAATAGGGTCTCTCACTGAACCTGGAGCTCACAGATTTGGATAAACTGACTATTGGTGAGTAAGCCGCAGGGATTCCCTGCCTGGTTTCAGATTACAGAGGTGTGCTGCTGAGTCTGGCTCTGTATGAGATGCTGGGAATCCAAAACTCTTACATTTGTGTGGCAAGCAGCTTGGCAGCTAAGCCATCTCCCCAGCTCTCTGCATTTTTAAGACACTCCATGAGTGCAGGACTTAGCAGGACATGCCTGCAAACCCAGGCATGGAACCAAAGCCTGGAAGTTAAGAGGTCCAAGCATTCATGGTCAGCCTGGGGCATATGCAAAGATCCTGTTTCACACAGAACAGAACAAACAAGAAAGCTCTTCAAGGGCTCTGTCCTGCGAGCTTGCACAGGACTGCGCAGGGAAGTGTCTATAGTCACTGTCGGTCTCCAAGTAGTTTCTAAGCAACACTTAAAACAAGACTTTATAGACTAAATACTATATTAGGGCCAGAAAAAAAATGTGAGTTTGTGGGGAAAGCCTTCGCCATGAAGCCTGAGGACCTGAGTCTGATACTCAGGACCCTCGTGGCTGAAGGAGAGAAGAGAAAGTGGTGTCTCCTCTACCAATGAATGGGGTGATAGATCACAGTATTGTGACCCTGTTACCACCATCCTCCACGGCACTGAATACCAGCTCTACACACCGTGGCTTCCTATTTGGGGAGTCATCAGACACCGCACCTCCAACCCTGCACTTGGTGTGCAGTGAGAAAGCCCCAGTGTTACCGTATCAGAAGCATGGTGCCTTTGCAGCCACTGCAAACTGTCTTTCATGAGCCACACTTTCCATTCCATCATTTAGGGCACACCAGTGAATGATCACACCAGCTGTTACAGGGACCACAGCACAGGCCAGGTTAAGAAGCCTTCCAGGACAGACATACACCGATAATCAGGATGAGGAACTCACCCTGAAGCATGGACTCCTGGAGACCTCCCACCACCTGGCTGCTTTGAAATCCTTTGGTGAGTGAGTCACACACAGGAGCACTTCCTGGGGTGAAATCAACCTCCAGGAGGGAGGCAGGACCTCCTCCCAGCCAACACAGCCACCACAGGCCATGGCACACTCACATCCCTTCTGATCTCAGCCAGGCAGCATGCATGCCCAGACTCACATGCATGAGCCCACGGGAATGCATGTGTACAGCATATGCAACACACACCACATTATCTGCATGCAAAGGTGTCTGCTGTGTGCAAGCACACTGCCATACATACATGTTCATGCACTCACGGTCTCACTTAACACTAACTGCATATACCCATCACATATATGTTGTCAGAAGGAGTTAGACACACATGTATTCATGCATGCACAACACATGTGCAAACACACATAGAAATCAGATAGGCACATATACACGTGTGCAAGAGCTAGTGAAAACCCACTCTGCCCTGATTGCAGACATTTTTTACATGTATTTACTTAGTGTATGTGCACACACATGCACATCTGTGGAAGTCCGAGGACAACTTATGGGGTCTCTCTGACCATTACGGGCTCCAGGCTCAAATCATCAGGGTTGGTGGCAAGTGCTTTTATCTAATGAATCATCTCATCAGTAGGACACCTTCTCTGCATGTTTCTTTAAGACTCAGGTTGGCCTGGAAGTCTCTCGAGAACCAAGGACGATCTTAACTTCTGATCTTCCTTCCTTCCCCTCCCAAGTGCATCGCCACACCCCATTTGTGCAGTGCTGGGGATCCAACCTAGGGCTTTGTGCACACATGCCCATCCCTACTTGCTTTTGATATCAAATGATATAAACCAAGAACACCGCAGGAGTGGAGGGGGGCTGGCATGCAGCATAGTGAGCAGGTCAAAAATAATCACACAGTGCCAAGGCTGGCAGTGTCAGAGCAAGCAGGGCTCTGGAGAAGACAGACATTCCAGAAGCATAAGCAACCCTGTGATACCCTTGGGTACCACGTCTACAGCCCACCCTGGCCAGCCTGGCTTAAGGACCCCTCAGCTCAAGCTTTACCCAGAAACCTGCAGGTTACAAAATGACCCATTGCAGCAGGTCGCAGCCACACCAAGCAAAAATCAGCCCCAAGGCAATGCACCTGCCCCTTGCTAGCCCCTTGAATTTCTTTCTCCAAGTACAAAAGCTCCTGGATTTGCAAGGCCCCTGGGCTAGAGAGCTGGTGTTAGGAAAAGTGGTAATTAACCCTAATTCACTGACTGGCTGGGCAGGGGTTGGGCCCCAAGGGCCTGATGGGTAGGCCTCCTTCCTGAGATGAATATCAGAAAGGCTTCCTTCTTCCTGAAGGCTGTGGGTAGGGCTTCTGGCTCAGGCTCTAGAAAGCATCCCAGCCCCCACTGTCTCGTACTCAGGTCTATTCCCTGGAAACACAGGCCAACTCCACTTCCTGTCTTGGCACTCCTGGGCTTCCTTACGCTGATCATTCAGTCTTTCTGTCCCACTAACACCATGGACGTCTAGACCCAGAACCCTACACCAAGGATAGGTAATCCACAGTCCCAGAAGCCCAGGCAAGCAGATGACACCATTACAGGAAGGACAATGACTGTGGACACCAGAGATGGAGCATGCAATTGGACAAAGACCAAGTCTCAGGTTCCCCATCTGTAAAACAGAGAGGAGCAGGGCAGGCAGAGCCCGTAGCCACAGGAGAGACGCTGTCTGGGACTGGACAGCAGGGTTCTACCGAGGCCCCTTCTGACACTGGACCAGCCTCCATCTCCCCAGCTAGATCCTGAGAATACTACATGGTACAGCAGCATTTTATAAGATAGAATCTTCCTAGATCCTAATCTCCCACCCCCACCCCCGTTGCCAGGTCCCCTTCCTCTCCAGGGGCTTGATGCCCAGAGAGCTACAGTCGCTCCTTGCACCCCTTCCAGCAGAGGACTGGAGTGCACTTTGAGGCCGTACCTGCAAGCAAACAGGGGTGCACTGTGTAGCCTGCCTGCCAGACCCAGACAGGCTGATGGGCTACGGCAGTGTTGTATATTTCTGAAGCTCGAAGGGAAAACAGGGCTGGATTCTGCCCTGGGAAGGGAAAACAGACTGCTCAGGACAGTCCCCAGCAGGCGCACCTACTATGTTCTGGGGCACACAGTAGTTCTTGTGATGGATCAAAAAGTCACTTTATCAATTAAAAGGCAAGGAGCTTGCTGGACATGGTAACATACATCTTTAATCCCAGCACTTGAGAGGCAGAAGGCGGCAGGTCTCAGGGAAGTAGGGGCCAGCCTGGTCTATATAGTAATTTTCAGGACAGTCAGGGCTATGTGGAAAAACATTGTCTTAAAATAACAAAAACCAACCAACCAACCAACCAAGAGGTTCTGAACCATTAAAAGTAGTTTTCTCCAGGTGAAACTCATACTGAGGAATGGTACTTCACAGTCATGGATAAGCAAGGCCTCGCCGTGCACTTAAGGAGCAAAACCCAAACCACAGAACAAGACCCAGGTCCTCACTCACGGTGGGTGGAGATGAGAGGTTTGGGGAGTGTGTGCAGACCCAGAACAAGCCTTACTTCTGACACCTGGCCCAAGTGACCTCAGTCATTCTCAAAGGTCTTCTTGAAGAAGCGGCTGAACCTTCCTGGTGGTAGTTCTGCACTGGCCGTGGGGAAAGGTCCTAAGGACTTACAGGCTTCTGACCAGGTTTACAGTACAAGACATGAATTCTTTCCTTCAGACTCAAATCCGATTTTTTATAAAAATCAGTTTGTTATCCCTGAAACAATCACTGCTGTTACACCAGTCAGTGTTTTGTCTAGCATCTCAGCAGTACAGCAGTTCACAGCTAAGTAAAATTTGAGGCTGCCTGGAACTGAGCCGTCCCTAGACCAAATTTCTCTTGTCCTTCTCTTCCCCCCCCCCCCAATTCTAGAGTCAGGTATTGACAGTGGCCTTCAATCTTACCCTGGCTCCCAGGAGCTCAATGCAAAAGGAAACACCACAGAGCTTCTCATCTGATTTACAGCACAGCCAACTGTCAGCCGCATCATCTCCCAAACCAGACTGGCAGGGTGAGTACCACTCCCCACTCCTAGGCCCAATGTGAGAGCAGCAGGCTGGAGCCCCAGGGTGTATGTACAGGGCCGCAGTTAGGTGAAAACAGGAATTGGGCACACGGCAGGGTGCAGATCCAAGCCACTGGAGTTGTGAACCAGGCCTGAGGTCACAGGGAACAGGGCAGGGCAGGGAGAGCTCAGACTGCAGGTGTGAGGTAGGGTGGGACTCTTCCCCCCTCTAGGCTCTAGAGAGACCCAACCTCAGCCTGTGTGTGGCCCTGGCATCTCCAAATTCGGCTGCTGCTCTGACTTGTCAGGCTGGAGGCCTCCCCACACCTCACAGGCACCACCAGTGTGTGCCTCTACACAGGCACGGCCTTCACCAAGAATATCTCTTTATTATAATAAAACTACCAAGATTTCATTGGCTAGGATCTCCCGCTATGAGGCAGAGCCTACAACCCCAGGCCAGTCTGCCATGCAGTTCCAGGTGAGCCTGGACCCTGCCCATTCCAGGTCTCCCAGCCCCGTCATCCTCCATGTTCAGGACCCCACTGGCCTCCCACTCAACCTTCTCTCCCAAAATCCACAGGTCACGTCCCAAGTCAGCTATCTATGAACCCCTCGCCTGGAGTTCCGATGTCCACTTCTGCCCACGGCTCAGCTGCAGCCTGGCATCCACCTGCCCAACAACGGAGTAAGGAAAGGAAGCTCTATCTGCTTCAAGACTCAGAATAACACAAGATTCTGGGGTCCTACCGTGTAGCACCTGCATCTATGTTGGGGCATTCAGCCCCAGCCTCAGTGGGGGAGGCAAGGATGGCAGGCGGGAAGTGATCTGGAGGAGGAAGGCTGAAAGTTAGGCAGAGATGCCTTGGGAGAAAGGGGCCCTTGCTTAACAATGTCAAGAAAGAGCAGGTCAGGCCAACAGAAACCACAAAGGCAGAGCCAAGCATGGACTCTCCGAACCTCTGCGCTCACACCCGTCGTCCAAACACCTATCCCACTATGGCATCAAATTCTTTAAATAAAGTACAGGCCACGTTACCTGCTATCCAGGATGCAAGTTTTCACTGGATTCACTCTTGGAGTGTCTTGGAGCCTTGACTCTCTGACCTTAAGCCCCATCTCTTGGGGGATGGCTCAGATTGGTAAAGCTCTTGCTTTCCAACAGTGAAAACATGAGTTCAATCCCTGAAACCTAATGTAAAGAAAGGCAGGCCTGGAGGTGTCCAAAAGAATGCCTGGGACTGGCTGGCCAACCAGCCTAGGCAAACCAAGTTCCCTGCCACTGAGAGACTGGCCAAAACAAAAACAAACACACACACACACACACACACACACACACACACACACACACACACACGAAAGAGATGTCTCAGGTAACAGCAGTACCAAAAAATGCCCTGTGTCTTTCTCTGTCTCTGTGTCTTTCTTTCACTCTGTCTGTGTCTCTCTGTTTCTCTGTCTCTCTGTTCCCCCCACACACCACACACACACACACACACACACACACACACACACACACAAAGGTAGTAGATGTCTCAGGTAACAGCAACACCAGAAAAATGACCTGTCTCTGATACACATACATACATGTGGACCCACATTCATATTAGTATATTAAAAAAAAATCAGTGACACAGAAAAAGACAAGACCCTCCTCCTCATTGCCAAGGGCGATAAGCAAGAGACAGCATGCATGGCATACAAGCTGAGGAGAAGGTGAAGACTATGTACACCATCCATACGGATCCACACCATAATGACTGGCACCACCAAGCCTCGAACCTTTCACAGCTCCCTGGCTTTCTTCCTTGCCTGGAAGAGCTCTCTCTCTATCTTAGTAAACCATCTCTGTTTCTACCTCTACACATGTGTTCCTGGTCCATTTCTTTGTTGTGTGGCACAAGAGCCAGGAAAGCTTGTCAGATGCCTCCTGGACCCTGATCCTCCCCTGTAACAATGCTATGACAGGAGGCCTGCATGACACAGAGGAGAAAACTGGGGGCAGGGCCAAGACAGGGCCTGGCTATGACAAGAGAGCCAGAATCTAGACTGGACTCTGGAAGGCCCTGGAGGGGGAGCAGGGCTGGAATGGCAGCCCAGTCCTTAACGGTACCTGCCTCTTGCAGAGGACCTGGGTTCTGTTCCCAGCACCCACTACATGAAGCTTACAACCTCTTGTACCAGGAGAAGCCAGCATCCTCTTCTGGTCTCAATGGGAATCTGCTTGTATGTGTCGTATGCACCTACACTCTGGCTGAAGGTCCTATGGAGCCATAGAAGAATATTAAACCAGAAGTAACACATTCAATGTGTAGCTTACACAGTGAGGACCTGCACTATCTTACAGCTGCTCTCTAGGAGTTTACACACATGTGCAAGACCTGGATTTCCTATAGCTGGCCAAGCAGACTCCTGACTGCAGCTTCTAAACCATGGAGAAGGTACAAGATGTGATGGAGGGGAATGGCCCACAGAGAGGGTAAAGAAATAGAAGGCCTGGACCAGGAGAAGAGCATCCTACTCCTGGGACAGTGGGGGCCAGCCTACCTAGGATCCCAGGGACAGAGAGGCCTGGACCTGGCCGTGCCACTTAACAAGGGACACTGTCAATAGATTTAACTCTCTGAACTGCAGGGGGGTTTGTTTGTTTGTTTTTGTTTTTGTTTTTAAAGACATACAAGATTTTATGGGTAAGTAGGAAGGGGGTCCTCCAAACAGGCTGCCCTCCGTTCCCCCCTTCTCTTCTTGTCTCTGTCTCTTTCTCATTACTTTCCAGCTTTCCCTCCCTCTTTCCTGCTTCTCAGCAGGTGCTGGGAGAGCACTTCCTCTGGGAGGTAGCTGTGTGCTCACCAGGAAGAGAAGAGCCACCCGAAGCCAGGATCAGTCATTCCATACCTTCTTGGCCTCCATATGCATTTAGAGTTACTTTCCAGCATCAAAATACAGAGTGTGTGTATGTGTGCATGTGGGTACTTCTACCTAGCCACATCAAGCTTTATGTTTGTGTTTCTGTGTATTTGCATTACGCTTCCTTTTCCAGAAAGACCTGCTAAGTAAGAGCTGAAGGATCCATCCCTTCTGGAAACAGAGACCAGGGATGTTTATGCTTTTACCAAGAGCCAACCTACAGGGAACGCACATTCCTTCACCATGAGTGATGTCTGTGCTGCAGAGGGATGAGCAAGCTGTTTTCTTTTCCAATTACATAAACATAAACACCAATGACACATATATACAGACATGCATGCATATATATGCACACACACACACATACACACACGATGCCTAGATGGCTCCAAACACACACACAGACATACACACACACTCACACACACACATGCCTAGACAGTTCCACCCTCCTCCTCCCTAGGTTTGAAAAAGAAAGCAGGCTAGGGCAAATAGTCTTACCAGGCATCAGTTAGGAACCAGGCTTAGCTGATCAGGCTGCCTGAGCAAAGCTAACTGTAGCTCCAGTTTTTGTCTTGGTGCCCTAGGGCAAGTTGTTTTTTCCTTCCCTCCCCCTACCTCCTTTTGACAAAGGGTCCTCAAACTTGCTACATACCCAAGGAAGACCTTGAACTTCTGATCCTCCGTTACATAGTGAGTTTGAGGCCGGCCTGCCTCCTGAGGCCTCTAACATTTCCTCTCCCCTCACCTTAAACATTTTACTTGAGCGCGCCAGGGGAGGACAGACTGTAAGGCCTCTGGCTCCACCCAGCATTTCAAATGGCATAATCAGGAGCATGCCTAGGGAGGTGGCACATGCCTGAGAGTCTGAGTTCAGTCTCCAGGTTCCATTAGGTGGAAGGAATGAACTGACTCCAGCAGGTTCTCTTCTGACCACAACGCACACACACACACACACACACACACACACACACAATGTAATTAAAAATAACTTTTAAAACACATATAGTTATTCACAAAGCCTCTTGTCTTCCCAAGACAACAAGGTGACATCCCTGTCATAGCTCATGCAAGCAGAAGAGGCCCTGTGTGTGTGCAGTGAGCAGCACTAGGCTCTCCAGCCAACCACCGGCCTGGCTACCTGGACACACCCCTCACCTCCTGAGATGACTTCTTCATCATCCTTACAGAGGAGCTCTGAGCACACTCCGAAGCTCCACCCACCTGTCCCACAGACAGCACTGAGCCAGCCAGAGCATGCTGGTTACATGTCTGTCACAGAGAGCAGATCTTGGCTCAGGTCTACGTCACCTGCCCTGGGAACCTGGCAGTCGCCCTCCCGGCTCCCCTAATTATCTTCTCTGGCTGTGTGGGTGATGGCATGGGCCTCGGGGACTGAATTAGGATGGGAGGAGGGGAGTTTTGAGTCACAGGCGAGAAAGGACTTCTATAAAGAAGCTTAACTGCCAGTTCTGGGCTGCCAGGGAGCCACCAAAGAGAAACAATCAGCTGTTCCTCTCAGCAAGCAGAGGACAAGGCACAGCCTCAGCTATCCGAGGCCAGGCTACCCCTGGCACTTGTGGCCATTACCTCTGGAGGTCACAAGGCCACAGGAGGGCCACAGAGGGGGTGACAGTGGCTCCTCTGCATTTAGTACGGTCTACCTTACTACCAACAAGCCCCATCCCTGCCAACTGCCAGTCTGCCCATCTAAGCTCAACGCCACTGTAACTGGGCCCTACCCACATCTACCAGCTTGGGATGCAGACTCCAGTAACTGTCACACTCCCAGGTTCCCCATCTTCTCCACCCTGCCTACCCTGGGCTTTGTACTGCACCTCAGCCCGGCTTGGGTTCCTACAGCCTATACTCCAGAGGTAAAACTTCACTGGCCAGGTCTTGGGTATTAGATGCCCATGGGCCACTAACCACTGCTGTCTCCCAATACTGGATATCCTAGGAGAAATGTCGCCCAAGACTCCATGGTTATATCTTGGCACCTGATTCTGCTCCCAGCTATCCGGAGCCTTAGGATGATCTGGGCACACATAGGCATACTTTTATGGCCTCTTGGCCCCTAGCCTGACCTTAGTCTCATTCAGGAAAGTACAAGAGGGTCAGTAGAAGGTGTAGGGGAGATGGCCCAGTGGTTAAAGTACTTGCTACACAAGAGTGGAGACCTCAGTGAACATGTTCAGAATGTACATAAATGTTAGTTGCACCTGGCTTACCTAGAATTCTAGCCGCAAAGCATGGAAGCCCAGGCATTCTACAGAGCAATTTGGCTAAGGAGACTGGCCATATGGACCAGCTCTGGATTTGCCTGAGATTTTTAATAAGACAGAAGATCAATAGAGGATACTTTCCAACATCAACCTTGGCCTCCACCCACACCACATACAACACATCCATACATCCATGTACAGTGCACACACAAACACAATAATAGAAAAGAGAAACACAAGCAGAGCAGCGAGAGCACCCAGTGGGTCTACACGCCATTCCCTACATCCACGCTGGCCCAGGCAACAGCGATGCAAGCCTCACCTCCCATGCTATCCTGCTTGCTCCTGAAACTTCTCGCCTGTTTTCATCAGACTCACTCCTGAGTTCACACCCATCAACCCACACTCACACATGCTAGCATGCACTGGCTCATACTTACACGAACTTCTCTACTCACACGGCTGCTCGAATCACGGATTCACCCACACTCACCATAGCAAACTCTGTTGGTGCTCAAGTCACCATGATGGTTAAAACTGGCAAGTTGGTGAGTTCTCGAAGCTCATTAGGGGACAAACACCTATGTCTGCCTTCGAGGGAGTTTCTAGACGGGGTTAAGTGAGGAGGGAAGACATCTACATACGGACAGCATCATTACACGAGCTAGGTCCCAGACTTGGAAAGACTGAGAGCTGAGCACAAGCACGCTCCCCCTTCCTTCCCCCCTCTGAGTGCAGATACAGTGGGTGGGGGAGCTGCTTCACACTCCCACCGTCACACCTTCTCCTGCACAACAAACTTCACTCTCCAACTGTGAGTCAAAATAAACCCCTCCTTCCGGAAGCTGCTTCTGCCAAGCATTTTGTCACAGTAACAAAGATGATACAGTCACCCTCACTGGTTTGTGCTCTCCTGTAGACACATACCCTGCACGGCCTCCAGAAACAACCACGGCTCACTCTTAGGGCAGTGACACAACAAGGTCCCTCTGGAGTGACCATCTGGGAAAGGAGGGCTTGCAGCGCAAGAAGTCCTGGCTGCCTCACTCCCCATGAAGTGTCCCATGTCCACTGCATCCCTCCACTCATAGGTTAGCCCAGAAGTGGTCCAAACCTGAGCTGGACCTGTCCCTCATCCACTCCTTCTTGTGGCCTCCCTAGGGGGTTCAGTTGCCAGGATACTGGCCCCTCAGCTCAATCTTCAGCCTCTGTAGTCCCCCAAGATCTCTCAGGGCTCCTCTTGAAATCTGAGAGCTGAAGGAGGGCAGCTGAGACCTGGGCAGAACATGACCCAAACTTAGCAGTACCTCTGTTAAGCCGTGAACCTCAGGCTCCTGTCTGGAAGGGAAAATTACATGGCCCCCAATAAAAAGACTAAACATGGGCTACGGAGGAAAAAAATGGGCATTCAGACGACGAGCCAACACCTGCCTCGGTACCGGACAGTACTGGTCTCAGGCAGGCGGAGCCCAGGACAGAGCTGCCTACAAACCCTGGCAACCATGGGCATAGAACCCAAAGCGACTGGATACAGGGAAAGGACTGACTCCACATCTAGAGGCCTCTGACACGCAGTGTGTGCCCGTATTACACAGGTGGCTCCCTCTCATCACACACCCTTGAGGGAGGAATAGCTTCTTCCATCTTACAGGAAGGAAGACAAGAGTGGCGGACCCCATGTTCACACTTAAATGCGCAGGCCGTCGCTCACTGCAGAAGCATGAGTACCTGCATTCGGATATCCGGCACCCATGTAAAATGTAGCCCAGCTCACACACACGCTGCTAAGCATGCACTCTGGAGAGAGATGGCAGAGGATTGCTGGAGCTTTGCTGCTCGTCAGCCTGCTGCCATGTTCACCGAGAGACCCCGTCTCAAGGGAAGAGTGAAGAATAATGGAGCAGGGCACCCGATGTCCTCCTCTGGCCTCTGCTTGTATAAATAGGCAGACTCACATTTACACATACTACACATATCTACATGCCACGCACATGTAACATGCTCATATCTACATATCACACACACATACCACATATATCTACATGCCACACACATGTAACATGCTCACATCTATGACACACACACACATTCCCACATACACACATATAACACATCTATATCAGTCGCACATAACCGCACACACTCATATGCATGCATGCACCATACACCTAGGTATGCACACAAAGCCAAGTCCACGGAATATTCCAGATCCCAGACTTTCCTTCAACAGACTCTCCTGCCTATACAGAACAGATCATTTAAGTAAAAAGCTCATTTCCCAGCTAAAGGAACCAGGTTCCCCAAGTACTTTGGAGGTAGAAATCTAGTGTGAAGCCCTTGGGTCTCTGTTTAGAACTATCTAGAAACAAGTGATGCCCCTCCTCCACCTTCCTATGCAATGACAACAGGCTCCTTCAAACACCTGAAGGGACATCTCACTTGGCAGCAAGGCAGAACCACACTTGAGACCACCACCAACTAACGTCACCTGAATGGATGCCACTGGCAGGAACCAGGGGCAGGAAGGCTATATAAACATAACACACCGTCACGGAGAATAATTATTAAATGTTGTCAATTTGGGAGAAAATTAATTAGCAGTCACTGTGGCTGTCTTGTGTCTGCTTAAGCAGTCCGTGTCTCAATTAAAATGTAATTGCCACAGTTTCAATCACCGCAGGTTAAACAGTTTGCAGTGCCGGTCAAACTCAGCCACACAAAGCTTAAATCTCTCCAGAGTACAGGAGGTGCCGTGGATGGCAAGGAGGCAGCCAGGGAAGCAAGCAGGAAAGCAAATTCCAGCACACACACCCACATCCTGGTATCTGCCAGCCCTAACAAGGGAGGGGTTAACAGAGTTGGAATTAGATGTGGTTACTGGACCTGCATTGTAGAACCACCCTTTGGAACAGAGATTTGAAGTCAGACAAGAGGTGGGTAGGAAGCCAGTGTCAGCGGTGGACCACAGAAAGCACTAGCAGCTGAGGCACGAAGGTCAAAACCAGGTGGCAATGAACCACCAGGGGAGAGGGCAGAGGCCTAGAACAAGAAGTGTCCATTTCAAGTCTTCAGGGTCAGGCAGAGTTGGGTCAGAAGCAACAGGACTGACAGGACCATGGTAAAAGGATTGCCAGACCCAGGGCAAGTTGCCAGCCTTCCAAGAGCAGACAGGCTCCAGTCAGACACTGAAGTTAACTTAAGTTACCTGAACAGAGGATAGATCTCTGAGCCCCGGGTTACCAATTTGTGTAGGTGATAAACAGATGTGGTTTTGTATGTGGGCATGTGTGTATGCATTCACACATCCATGTGTGCATGCATGCACAAACACGTGCATTCCCATGCAGGTCAGAGAACAAGCTCAAGTGCTATGTCTCAGAAACTTTTACTTTTAAAGACAGAGTTTCTTGTTGGCCTTTAGACACACACACACTCACATACACACACTCACATATACACACTCACATATACACACTCTCACACACATATACACATACATACACATAAGACACTGACACACACAAACATATACACTCACACACAGACACTCATACACATATACACCCACAAACACACACACACTTTCTCCCTCTCACATACACATATACATATACATATATATATATATATATATCCACACATAGACACACACACACACACACACACACACTAAATCGTAGTTTTTAAATGTTAGTAAGTGAAATAAATGAAGTGAGAGAGACACTTGTTCCAAATACTTCCCTTCCCCAGCAGCTTCTGGTTGTCTCCTGGGCGCCTCTCTGCACTTAGCTTTCCTTGTGTGCTGAGCGCAGCACAGACCAGTGGGACAGATGGTCAAGAGCAGGATCTAGCTGCTTATAATGCTCTTCTAAATTGTCAGGTTGTTTCAGGAAAGCCACTCTACCTCAAACTCAAGGCATGTGGAACTAAAGAGATGGCTCGGTCAGTAGAGTGCTTGCCACACAAGTGTGGGGATTTGGGTTTGGATCCCACAGAAGCTACCAAAACAACAACAACAACAACAACAACAACAACAACAACAACAACAAAACACTGCTTATAATCCTAGCACTGGGGAAGCAGGAATAGGCAGATCCCTGGAACTTGGTAGCCAACAAGTCTAGCTGAATGGATGAGCTCTGTGCGCAGAGAGACACCTTGTCTCAAAAACCAAGATTTGAAAACAACAAAAGACATGTACAGCAGCCTCTGCCCTCCACAGGAACACACACATATGCATGCACTCACACATGCATGCACACATGCACACACATGCATGTGCACAAGCACACATGCACACACATGCACGCACACAAACCAAACATTCAAAACAAGAGAAAGGCTGTGAGTGGTGAGTAGCGGTGATGGGAGGGGTAAAGAAAGAGGAAACCAGGAAGGTAGAAAAGAGAGCACTCCTGGTAAGAAGGCCTAGTCGCAGCAAACTGATTCTCAACAACGTCCAAATTCATCTTTTCCTCCCTCCCTGCAGAGTCCCTGGCCAAATGACTTGTTCACCCTACTCTCTAGGAGCCCTAAAGCTACACCCCACCCAACACACTCTCCAATACCTCTACCATTCTGGCCAGGAGGGAGTTAGCTGCCTGAAGGCAGTGCCAAGCTGCAAACTGCCACTGTGGTTGGCGTGGGCAATTCCCAGGGGACACACAACAGGCAAGTGGCATCTGTCATAGCTCTTTAGTTCCAACTAACACATGGGCTAGCACCATCAGGAATAGTATGGGCTTGGCAGGATGTCTGGGAGGACATTAAGCAGCCTGAAGGAGGATCCACCAACAGCCTTCCAGTCCTCCCGCCCACCCAAGCTGCCACCATATAGGCTACACATAGAGGCAGAAGGCTGCTCTGCTCAAGCAAGAACAGACTCCTTAGAAAGGCAGCCCCAGAATGTTGCCACCATCCACACACCAGGGTCTTAACCCTCGGTCATGGCTCTATAGACAATCTGAGAGCAGTTCCAAGTTCTTACCTTGGTCCCTTGTTGTATATCAATTTCCCCAAGATTGAAACAAATTCTACCCTGTAGAGAAGCTCCCTTAAGCAGGAAGGCAACAACTCCAAAACAGCTTCAGGAAGTCCCTGAAACTGACCAGATTCACTAGGCCCCTCCCTGGCAGAGAAAACCATAAAGGCTGAAAACCCACCTCAGAAGAAGGGAAGGTGAGCTGCGAAGAAGACTATGATACCAGACCAGCTGCCTGGAAGAAGCAGAGACAAGTTGAGTTACCTGGAAGAGGTTTAGACCAGAGTCTCTTGGAAAGACCACTCTCCAAGCTGTTGAGCTGCCTGCAGCTATGAAGTGTGCACCAGCTTCCCAGCTTTGTGAGCTGTCAACCCATGCCAGGGTGGACCCTGGTGATGCTGCTGTCTTTGAGTCATTTCTTATCCTTTGAGTAATTTCTCCCCATGCTCATATAAATAACCCTTCACTCATATTCCGGTAAACAATCCCAATAAAATGTATTTGTTCACCAAGTCAGACTTCAGTTGTACCTGTACTTTGGACTGTGATGGGTTCCTATCTGGGTGAGTAGATGTGTATGTTACATTTTCCCAGGAAAAGTTTTGTCCCACAATACCCTGAAGTACCTTAAAACACTTTCTGTAAGCCTTAGCTCTCTCCTGTGTATTCTAGCTGGGGCAAGAGACCCCACAGAGAGATCTTAAAAACCATCACAGCAGAGCTGTTTGTCACAGGGAAGCACATGAGAAGGCTGCATAGGGGGTTCTGAGGAGGTGGCCTACTGGGTAGAAGAGATTGCCAGGCAATCATGAGGACCTAAGTTCAAATCTCCAGAAGGCATGTAAATCCCTCCTTAGAGCCAGTGCTCCTGTGAATCCATGAGAGGCAGAGAAACCTGGTAGACACGGCAGGTGAGCAACAGAGACTGTTTCAAAAAGCAAAGTGTGGCCTGGACACTTGGTCTAGAAGCAGAAAAAAATGCTTGCTATGCAAGTACCTGAGTTCCATCCCCAGAATCCTTGTCATCGTAAGAGAGAACCAATTCCACAAAGTTATCTTCTCACCTCCACAGACACACTGTGGTACATGCAAACACACACACCAACATACACACAAACCAACACACACACATACCATCCATATGCACATACTGGCACAAATAATAATTCTTTAAAAAAGTAGACAATGTGTTTGGGCATAGTGGTCCATGCCTTTAATCCCAGAACTAGAGAGACAGAGGCAGGTGGGTCTCTGAGTTTGAGGCCAGACTGATCTACATAGTGAGTTCTAACCTAGCTAGCCAGTACTACAAAGTTAAAACCCTATCTCCAAAAACAAAACAAAACAAAACAAACAAGCAAAAAAAAAAAAAAAAAAAGATTTGCTAACACACCAAAGGAGGAATGAACGACACATGAGGTTACCTACTGCCTTTCAAAGCCATGTCCACACACAATGAATGTGCGCCTGCACTAAAATGTCCACCTGTGCACCCACAAACATGAACACACATCTACACACACACCAGATCCTAAAACATTGGTCTACAGTAGAGGATATTAAATCCCCAACCTGGCAAGTACCAAGTGTCCACTCGAAGGCCTGGACAGTTTAATGAACTGGCTGCTCCAGCAGCAGACTTTGGTTCGATTCCTCAGCACCCACACAGAAGCTCACAGCTATCTGTAACTACAGTCCCTGGAATATGACACCCTCATCTGGCCTCTGTGGGTACTATATGCACACACACACACACACACACACGTAGACAACCCACTCATACACATAAAAATGCATAAATAAACTTAATTTGAAAGAATCAGTTACTTTATTACTTATAGAGTTCTCCCCACACCATCCCCTTGGAGAGCAAAATGGCTGTGCTTCGTACCTTCAGAAGGTTTGGCCAAGCAAAAACAAATTCAAGGAGGCCGGTAATGATTTATAGATGAGGACTCTGAGTGTGGAGGAGTCAAGGAGAGGCAGAAAAACTTTCCATGACATCCAAGAATTTGGACAGTATCTTGGCCTCAGGTTGGCATGGGGCTCACAACCACTAATTAGCCACAGGCCCTTCCTCCAGCTATCCTTGGGGTCTTCTCTCTTAGGGATGCAATAGTTTGCACCAATCAAACTGTCCTAGCACGGATACAAAAAAGCTCCTGCATTAATCTCCATCTATGTGGGAGGCAACCGGAAGTCTGTGTCAGGGAGTGGCAGGACCACACAGTGTTTGACACGGATCCTTCTGGAAAGGATCCCTCTGGAAATGAGGGTAGCCTGGCAGCAAAGAGACCCATCATGTCCCAACTGTAAAAACCCAAGCTCCAGAGGCATAAAATATGTGTGTTGTCTGCAAGACATGTGGCCGGCTCCTCAAGAGACTTCCAGGGACGGGACAGGAGAGGAAAGAGAACAGCAGCCACGAAGGCTGGCTTCCCCTCTCCTTCCAGACAGCCCAGAGATCTTCGGGAAGGAAGAGAAGAAGGTGAAGTTGCTGACTGAAGGCTGCTGGGACTCTGTGCTGTCTGTACCAGGCAGCAGAACACAGGGATAAGGAGAGGGCCCACAGTAGGCCCATCCCATGTCCACAGACTTGGGGAGAGCTGAGTATGAGACACGCTAAGTCACGCTAAGTCAGGCTGGTGCCCTCAGACCTCCATAGTTCTTGACAGTGAACACGCTGTGTTCACAGCAAGTCGGTATTATAATCTCCGCCCTAGGCCATTGGCCAGTCTGCATGCCAGCTGGACAGAAACATGTCTTATCACCTGCACCTAAACACACCCAAGCGGCACAGTGCCATCCTGTATCCTTGAGCCCCTCCAAGCCTCCTAGCTCTTTGCTCCCCTTCACCTGTCTGCATCAATCTCCTGTCCTATAAGATGGGAGTACACGCCCCAATAAAACAGCACGCACCGGTGCATGGTGTGCAGAACCTGGCACAGGACCGTGGCTGGGGACAGTCGAGGGCCTATGACTGAAAGTGCTCATGGTCACACCATCCTGTCACAAAGCAGATGTCACACCATGTCAAATACAAGGCTTCTAGATGCAGAGGAAAGGTTCCAGACGGATAAAGAACATTCTACACACGGCTGGCTACAGTAGTGACAGCAATACCACGGTTATTACTTGAGTTTCAGCCATAGTGATTGACGGTGGCCCAGTAGGCCCCAGACCGCATGTTACTCTCCCAAGTGTCCTTTCCCAGGTGACAACTAAGAGACACAGCATAAAGAACTTAAACAGGGTTCCACAATCGAGGTCCAGGAGGTGTAGCCATATTGGCCTTCACTGCAGGGACAGGGATCCCGTGAGGCAGTGGGGTTAGGGCAGGCAGACTTGGCCACTTGAGCTGGTAGGAAGGAGAAGGCTGGGAGAGGCTCCAGCACTTCTGTGCCCCCTTGCCAATTTGGTGAGTGTATTAAAAAGTTTCTTTTCAATTACCTCTTTCTTGAAAATTCCTAATAGCACTCTGACAGAGACGAGATTTAATTTCCCAATTGGCTTGAAAATTAGGAGCCCTGTAATTGTTTGACCTTCTCACTGAGGAGGGGCGGGGTTGGCTCTCCAGAGGCTAGGTGAATAAGAACATCCCTGCTGAACGTGCCTGCCCCCAGGCACCCGGCAGTCTCACCCTGAGTCCTGGCACCCCACTCTGTAAACTGAAAAGAGCTTCCTTATGCTCTGTCCTGCCCTTGAAAAAGCCATGGGGTGGGGGTGTGGAGAGATGGCTCAGTAGGTGAAACACTTGCCTCCCAAGCATGGGGGGGAGTATAATCCTCAGCACCCCCATAAAAGGTCAGCTATGGTGACATGGAGGGGCGACAGGCAGGATCCCTGGAAGCTCATTGGTCAGCTAGCCTAACACACTGGGAGAAGTTCCAGGACAATGAGAGACCCTGACTCAAACAGTGACTCAAACAGGTGGAATGTGGTGGAGGAATGACATCACAGGTGCCCTCTGACCTCCACATGCATATGTGTAAAGATTGGGGGAAGGGGGGAAGGGGAAAGATGGGAGGAAGAAAAAGAGAAAAAAAGAGAGAAAAAAGAGAGAAAGCAGGAGAGAAGACAGGAGGGGATGAGAAAAGAAGAGAGGAAGAAAAGGGGGAGGAGGGGATGGGAGGAGAAAGGGGAACTGAGAGGTCATCTGTGCTCCCAGCTCGTGATCCAGTTGTGGCCTCAGGAGCCCCAGGCACTAGCTCTTGGGAAAATGTCATCCCTGAACCAGCTTGGCTTCTTTGAAGCAGAGGTATGGCTTTACAGGGCCCGTCCTTCACTCTGGAGACCTGCAAACCCATCCTGTCTTTGAGAGAAAGGAAGGAAGTCTTCTTAAGGTAGGTTTCCATCCTCTGCTGGGTGGTTTTGTACCTTGAGCTCACAAAACCACACCCAGAGGCTGGGGAATTGAAGACCAAGTGTCCAAACTCCCTGATGCCATTCCACTCCAGAGAAGGCATCTTTTCCCCAGCCGCCTTCTATCTTTTCACAGAGAAGTGAATCGAGACCCATCTTTCATCAGGGACCTGCCTGGTGGCATCCCAGACCAGGGGACAGGCCACCTGGTCCCAAGGGTTGCCCCAAGAACTGCTAGAACTTTCTGAACTCATTTCATACGTTAACAATGATGAAGCTTCAGTTGGTTCAGATCTCAGCTCACCCATCACACTACATTATCTCTCAACGGCCATAGAAAAGTCAACCTTGAAGGTCAGGGGACAGTTTGATCAGGAAAGCACTTGCCTTGCCAGCACAAGGATCTGAGACCAAATCCCCAGAACCCATGTAAAATTACCAGTCATGGCAAATTGGTGAATTTCAGGCCAGTGAGAAACCTGGTCTTGAAGGAGGTGGACAGCATTTCAGGAGATGACACTTGAAACTGGCCTTTGGTTTTCACCTGCACACACCTGTACACTCAATAGTAATACACCTCTCTCTGTCTCTCTGTCTCTCTCTGTCTCTCTCTGTCTCTCTGTCTGTCTGTCTGTCTGTCTGTCTCTCTCTCTCTCTCTCTCTCTCTCTCTCTCTCTCTCTCACACACACACACACACACACACACACACACACACACACACACCCTGCAAGCATACATTACTGTGCCATTTTACAAACAGAGAAACAGAGCAATGAGAGGCCTACCAGCAGAGTCGGCAGGCTCCAAGCAGTCCTGGATGCGTATTTACTGTTGCCCGCTGCCCTCAAGCCTTGCCAAACCTCTCCTAATTCCAGTGAACACAGAACCTCGAGCTACAGAGGGACTGATTTCTCTCACTGCTGAGGCCCTCCTGAACACAGTGTTTTCTTCTTTGCTGAGTGCAGCACAGTGCCCCCTTCTTCTAACCCAAGGCTCCACCTACATCTCTCCAAGACCAACGAGAAAGATCTTGGGGCAGCCCCTTTCCTCTACAGGTAGGGACTTAGGAGCAGAGCAGCAGAGCAGAGTCCTCCTACAGCCAGTTGGACATGCACATGTTTGCACATGAAGGCACACTGGCTTCTTTTTACACTGGCTGGAGGGAAAAGGCATGTACTGAAGCCATGCTTTCTGGACAGGCTAACACATCCATCTATGCTGAGGCGCCACAGCTGGGCGAAAGACTATGAGGTCACAGAGGGTCAGCCAGCTAGACAAGCCTAGGGACAGCAGGGGTAGATCAACCCTCCCCTCCTGCTGGCACGAACCCCTGAACCCAGGCACGCGAGCGAGGGAGGGTGGGTTCAGGCCAGGGACCCAGACAGCCCTGAGATCTGATCAACAGAAGGGACTTTTGTTTGGGAAAGCAGGCTGTCTGAGATCCAGAGGGAAGTTTTCTGCTGCTCTTTCTTTCATTTTCAGACTCTGTCCCCACATCAACAGCCTCTCCAGCTCCATCACACGCCCCCCGTGTGTGTCTCCTGCAGC
The DNA here is from genome assembly GCF_011762505.2 of Arvicanthis niloticus. Lineage (NCBI taxonomy): Eukaryota > Metazoa > Chordata > Mammalia > Rodentia > Muridae > Arvicanthis > Arvicanthis niloticus. The sequence goes on from NC_047667.1 coordinate 8,783,117, forward strand.
AGTTCTGAGCACAGGCCCAGCGAAAATCAGGGGGTAGGCTTCCAAAACTCACACTGACCACTTTGCTCTTGTGTGTGTGTTCGTGCACGTGTATGTGTGTGCACACGTGTGTGCACTTGCACCCTCATGTGTACCTGTTTGAGCAGGTGTATGCAACTGTAGCAGCCAGAGGTTGGAATTAGGTGTCTTCACACTAATTTTTGAGACAGGTCTCTCATTAAACCTGGAACTGGAAAATTCAGGCAAATTTCGTGGCCAGCCAGACCCAGCTGTGCCTCTTCTGAGCTGGGATTAACGGTGGAACAGCCTTTCAGAGGTGCTGGGGATCCAGGCTTTAGTACATCCCATCCCTCTTCCTCATCCACAGCCTGTAACATCGCCTGTGCATCTCCTGGGTCAGTGCCAGCTAAGCACAGACACAGAGGAACCAGGCTGCAGACTTCTAAAACTCAGGTCGACAGCAACCTGCAAACTCCTACCTTCCTCCTGACTTCAGTGAGTTCAAGGGGACCATCCTGCTCTGAGTCTCCTGTCACTCTCAAACCTGTGCCCCAGGGCCATGATGGTGGGAGGCATCTCCAGCTGCACACGGATAGCAGGAGAAAGGGTGAGCTCCAGGGGAGAGTGTTTTCATCCCATAGGAGTGAACTGCAAGCCAAATAAACCTTTTCTCCTCTCTGGTGTTTTTTGTTTCATTTTATTGTTTTTGAGACAGGGTCCCATTGTGTAGCCTTGGATGACCTAGAGAGCTAGCTTTGTCGACCAGGCTGGCCTTGAACTCACAGATCATAAAGATCCACCTGCTCTACCTTTTGAGTGGATTTAAGATATGTGCCAGCAAGCCTGGCAGGTGCACATGGTTTTCGTCAGGGTGTATAATCAGAGCAGTGGGACACTTGGCCCCTCCGTCCAACCCTAGTCACTTGCACCCATAACTGCTTTGCCTCTGCTGCTGTGATAACATTTCCACTTTGATGGCTGATGCTCCTGTCAGCCATTTATCTGTGTACCCAGAGACAGGCCTCCCTCAAAGCTAGAAGATACCACCACAAGCAGGTACTAGAATCACAGTGTGGCTGTGACCCCAGAGCACCCTGAGGTCTCCTCTTTCATCTCCTAACGACCCCAAAGAGCTGGTTGCAGAAGAGAGCAGGAGATCATGGTCCCAGAGATGTCCCTAGAGATGGTAGGGCAGATAGAAAGGGAGGGTCTTGCCATGCTTTAAGTGAGATCTGAAGACTCGGTCCCCAGTTGGCAGCTGTTGGGGAGGATTAGGTATGGTTTCCCTAGAGGAAGTATGTTTCTAGAAACAGGCTTTGAGGTTTCTGGAGACTTGTACTATTTCAAGTGTGCTCTCTCTCCCTCCTCCCTCCTCTTCTTCCTCTCCCTCCTCTCCCTCCTGTTTATGGCTCAAGATGTAAGCTCTTAGCTGTCTCAGCCACCATGCCTTCACTCCGCCATCACGGACTCTAACCCTCTGAAACCGTAAGCCCACTTAAATACTTTCTTTTAGAAGTAGACTTCATTATGGTGCTTTATCACAGCGATAAAAAGGTGACTAACAGATGCTGTGAGCACCAGGATGGGATGGACACCTGCAACCAAGAGGTCTGTGAAGAATAAGGTCTATCTGACCCCTGACTCTAGGGGCAGGAAGCCTGAGTAAGCTTGCCAGCAAGCTTCTGTTGGAGGTATCACATGGTAAGGAGAGCCCTTCTTTCTTTTTTGAAGCAAGGTTTCTCTGTGTAGTTCTGGGTGTCCTAAAACTCCATATGCAGACCTGGCTGGCCTTGAACTCACAGAAATCTGCCTGCCTCTGCCTCTCAAGTGCTGGAATTAAAGTCCTACACTACCACACCCGGCATTGGAGCTTTTCTTACTAACACACTAACGAAGGACAGAAATTTAGCTCAATCTGTGGAGTGTTTGCCTGGAATGTCCAAGGCCTGGGTTTGATCCCCAGCACAGTAAATACCAGGTGCCTATGTTCATACCTAGATAGTAGCCCTCAAGAGGTAGAGAGAGGCGGGAGGATCAGAAGTTCAAGGTTATTCTTAGCTACACAGTAAGTTTGAAACCAGCCTGGGCCACAAGAGTGCTTATCTTGAAAGACAACACAGAAGCCAGCAAGATTGCACAGCAGACAAAGGCATACCACACTGAACCTGATAACCCGAGTTTAATCCCCCAACCTACATGGTAGAAGGAAAAACTGACTCCTGCAAGGTGTCCTTTGACCTCCTTAGGCATGCCAGGGCACGCCCGTGCTTGGTGTCACACACACACCAATAAATAAATAGAGAAAGAAAGAAAGAAAGAAAGAAAGAAAGAAAGAAAGAAAGAAAGAAAGAAAGGAAGGAAAGAAAGAGAGAGAAAGAGAGAAAAAGAAAGAGAGAAAGAAAGAAAGAATTCCTAAAAGCTGTCAGTTCCTTTAAAAAGCAAGTAAAAGGGTCACAGAGATCACTCAGTGATAAAGAACACTGGCTTGTCTTTCCAAGGATGACAAGGGATCCAAGTGGAATTCCCAGTACTCACACGGTGGTTCACATAGCCATCTAAAACTCCCTCATGGCCTCCTCGGGCACCAGGGATGCTGGTATATACAGACATATACACAAACAAAACATTTGTACACATAAAATATTTTTTATTTTAAAAAAGTAAAATATAAAAAATAGATTTAAGCTAGTACTCTGTGACCTACCAACATTAGCAAAATTATTTAGAACATTTGTGTCAAAAGGAGGATACCCCACCCTGTCTTGAAAAACAAACAAACAAACAAACAAAAGCACACCTCCCCACTCAGGATGTCCTGGGAAGCAAAAGCTGGGTCCCCTTCATTAGGACAACTGAAGCTAACTCATACTTCCAAAGTTCTGGAAGCTTCCCCTGAGGCCCTTGGGTCAGTGGTCTGAGGATCTCTGAGTACACCAAAGCCCAAGGTCACTTAGGAGCTGAATCCATCCATGTCCCTTTATGCACCCAACATCTGCAGTGGAGGCCATATTCCCTAGAGCTCTAAGAACAGCAGGTATGGACAGGTAATAATACAAGAAAAACCAGAGGTTCTACGGGTGTGAAAATCCCGGAGACATCAAGCCATTAGAATGGCACTTGTGTAAAACCGTTCTTAGAATGATCCTCCCAGAGCTATGCATTCATCGATTAGGAACAGAAGGATAATGCAGGAAAAGCCCTAACAGTCAGAGAGCCTGGGAAAGTAAAGCCAGACCCCTTGAGGACAAAACCTACTCCCGATATAGAATCTGATCCCCCAACTTGGAGGGGCTTGGAGGGGCTGGGAAAAGCTTCCATGGGTAAAGGTCTTACAGCACAAGCATGCTGACCTGCATTAGATTACATGGTAGAAGGAAAAGCTGACTCCACAAGTGGGTGTCTGACCTCCACCACCATGCTGTGTCTCTCACATGCCTGCGTACATACATACACAGGGGCAAACAAAATAAGAGGTGAAGCCCCTCACCTGAGGTTGCCATCTGACCTCCATGAATAATTCACGCCATATGCATGTTCATGTACACACACACACACACACACACACACACACACACACACACACACACGGCCTGGGGCCTCATGGGCCTCAGCCCAGCTTGCTTTTCACAGCACCACCCTGAAGCCACGTTACTGACATGGGAAACTTAGGTCCACTCTTTAGCATAGTGTCCCCAGAGCCCACTGAATTTCTTGGGGGGACAATGTAGTGCAAGCCTCACAGCTGACATGACAGAGTAAGTCATACTGTCTCACTCTGACAAGAAGGTCATACCTAGACAAAGTCTCTCTACCTGCTGTGGTGGAAGGCTGACCCACAGCCCAAGGTGCCTTGGGGCACTCCCAGAGCCAAAGATCCCAACCTGGGCACTTGGCCATGACCATCACTAAAGACCTTGCCCTGTAGAACAAGCATGCCAGGACCTACAAATCATCATCCTTTTCCCATTTCAAGATTTCTCTATCTACAGCACCGTTGTTCAAGGCCTTCATGTGGCCCATTTACTCATCCATCCATCCATCCATCCATCCATCCATCCACTCACTCACTCATTCACTCACTCATTCACTCATTAAAATCTGAGACTGGCTGATGTACACCAATGAGTCTTTCTGGCAAACACAACACACACATATAGATGTGGGACCCCACAAGTCAGTCAACGCAATGATAATCTATCTCACTAAAGGTGGTACCAGGTCATTGCTAGAAGGATGAAGAGTTACACCTTCAGGCATAGCATGCCAGGTCCCAGAACCTGCAGTTCCCTCCTGGAATGCCTCAATCCCCCTGTCTTACCAAACATTAATTTTGTCCTCATTGCCCTGCCCAGTCCCTGTATAAGAGCCATCTTCCCTGTATAAGAATTGTGTCAGAGCCAAGAGTCCTCGGGGTGTCTCTTCAGTATCATTAAAGGTGAAAAGCCACCAAAGACCCATTTCACAGGCTGTCCTTTAATGGACAGGGTACTGGGCACATGGACATTGGAGATAAGTCTAAATTAGCCATGGTACCTGCACCGTCTCCATGGGAAAGCCTGTCTACCTCAGGATAACTCTTGGGTCATTTCCTAGAGCCCTAGCCCTTAAAAAATCCATCCTCCCACTGAAGGCTCTGAGGTCTTGTTCAAGCATGCACTCTTAATTCAGCCAAAGTCTGGTTCTCACGGGTGCTCCAGAGTGTTTATTGACTGAATGACGGTGAACCGATGGAAGGGTGGATGGTTCAGATGAGATGGACAGACAGGATAGACAGATGGGCAGGTGGGAAGATGAACGAACAGACGAACAAAGAGGCAGAGGGAAGGAAGAAAGGAGAGGGGGAAGAAGAGCGAGCATGGAAAACGGACAGACGAATGGATGCACAAGTAGGTAGGAGGGCAGACAGACGTATGACGTATGGATGGATGCATAAAAGAATGAATTCATGAAAGAATGCATGGAAAAGGAGGGACAGGGCATGGCTGCACAGAAGCAAGAGGAAAAGCCCAACAAGTGTAAAGAAGGCACAGGACGTAGGTACCACCTTCCCACAGTAACCGCAAGGTGTGGCCCAGGCCAGCCTTTACCCCTCCTCCTTTCCTCCTTGCCCTGTGCAGGGCAGACCTGTCTCCACAGCCTATCCACCACCCAGCAGAATTGCACAAGAGGGCATCCAGGGTCAGACGACCTTCCCGGGACAGCCTGCGCTGGGGAAAGCATGCCTAACAGACAGGAATGAAGAGGCAGAGTGCCAGCAGCAAGTTTTGTTTTGGTTTTTGCAAGAAGGAAGACACAGAACTTCGGGAAGAAGGAGAAAATCAAAAGAGATGGTGTTTAGGAAGGAATAATAGGTCGACCATGGGGGTCCAGAAACAGTAACTGGGGTGCTGGGCAGACAGAAGGTGCTCTGTGGCTGGTCTGCCTGAGAGGGGCTCAAAGGAGACTAGTACCCAAAGAGCTCAGATAACGATATGAAATAAAAAATTTAAAAAATAAGTCTCATGTAGCCCAGGCTGGCCTCAACTTCTCAATGTAGCCATAGACAACCTTGGATTCCCGTTCCTCCTGCATCTATCATCCTGCTGGGGTTACAGGTGTGCCCCACCACTCACGGGTGTTCAGTTCGGGGGATGGAATCCAGAGTTTCATTCGTATTTCCAGCGACATCATCAGGTGACAATTAAAATGTTGCCACCCCACCTTCATCACCCTGTAACTAGACCTTCATACACAAGTAAGGGAAAACTCTTAAAACACAGCCTCAGGAAATCAGAGATGACTGGATCTCCAGACAAACCCTCAAAAACACTGAGATGCCCAGTGGAGGCCTCAGATATGTCAGAGCCCATTTACTGCACTCTCAGAGCTGGCACCCAAGGACTCAAATCCCAGAGTAAGCAAGTCTCTAAGGAGTTCTAAGGTTGGGACAGGTTCTAGGACCAGGTGGCATGTCCCTCTCATAGGACAGAGACAACAAAGACCTTGCCCAAGGTCACACAGCTAGCCCATTTCACTTGCAACAGGTGCTGCCTGCCCTAAGTACCAGAGCAGGGGCCAGCACTGGCTCATCAGGCACAGCCCATTGCTCACGGAGACCTTCTAACTACAGAAGCCTCTGATTAAAGTCCCTGGTACATGCAATGCTTTTCTGGGTCTCTAACTGGGGACCTAGGCTGGATTGTAAGGCTCTGGGCTGTCCTTATGATCACGTGCCCCCCCCCCCCCCACACACACAGCCAGCCAGCTGCTCCTACAAGCAGAGAGAAAGCTACCTGCTCTATGTAGTAAGACACCGAGAAAATCATGCAATATTAGACACAGGCAGGTCCAGGGAGATGGCTCAGTGGGTACCTGTGCTTGTTACCAGCATGAGGACCTAAGTGAGTTCCCAGAATCTATCAAAACAAGCAGGTTTGCCCATAACCCAAGTGTGTGGGGGCGGGGTGCCAGGAGTCCAGATGGATTGCTGGGACTTGCTTGTTCCAGATTCAGTGAGAGACTGTCTCAAAGGAATAAGGCTGAGAGTGATAGCACAGGACATCTGATGTTCTCCTCACCTACCCAGAGAGCACAGCAACCACACACATACATGTGCACATGCGCACGCACACCTCTCACTCATATGCATGCATATACAGTCATCCCTTAGGATAGGCCCGGAGAAGCCCAACAGTCAGAAACTCTGGGAATAAAAGTAAAACCAGAAGACCCCTTGATGACAAAACCTACTCCCAATATAGAGCCTGCCCCCAACTTTACATAGAGGGGCTTGGAGGGGCTAGAAGAGGCGTCAGTGGATAAAGGCCTTACAGCACAAGCATGCATCAGGATTCCCAGGTAAAGTAGCCTGCATCTGTAATCTCTGTGCTCCTAGAGAGGTGGAGGTGGAAACAGGAGAATGCCCAGAAGCCCACAGGCTAACTAGACTACATGGCAGAAGGAAAAACTGACAAGTGTGCTTCCGACCTCTAGAGACACGTGGTGTCACTCCCATGCCTGAGCACATACACACTCAGGGGCAAACAAGAGCGTGTTTCAAAGCAGGAGGCCAAGCCCCTCGCCTGAACACATCTTGTACCCACGAATCTGTGCACACCACACACACACACTCACACGTGCGCATACACACACGCGCATGCAGGCTCACACACACAGTTAAGCAGACTAGTGCTGGCTCAGTCGCCGTCCTCTTCTTGCCTCTCCTTCTCTCTGGGAGAGGAGGGAAGGCCAGCTGGCCTTCAGCCTTGGGTCAGCCTGTACATCTTTGGACAAATCACCACTACATTTCCCTTCCAGCCAACCAGAGCTGTGGAGATGCAAGTCCCTAGATGCGCTGACCCTCGTTCTGGATCTCTGAGTTTCCGGCTCCGAGCCTGGCATTTGGACAGTGGGCTCCCCTGGGCCCACCCACAGCTCTCTCTTCAGGCCACAGAGAGAAAAAGGCAGCTCTCCCAGCCTGTGGGTGATTTACAACCTCCTCAGCCACCCATCCCAAGGCCACAGGCTGAGCAGATATTTTCCATCACTACAGCTGAATTCAGACATTCCAGAGAGCCCTGCTTCCTCTCTCCTGAGCTTATAGGCAGGCTAGGGGCTCAGGCACAACATCTGTGCCTAGGCCCCAGCTCTGTCACAGGGAAGGGAGAGACAAAGCCCAGGGTCTTGCAGCCAGGCCTGAGAGGCCCAGTCAGGGGGAGCAAGCCAGGCCTCCCAGCCAGCACCATTCACACCAGGCCCTTCCCACTTCCGCTTTCCCCTTTCTCCCCATGACAACATCTTGAACCAGTGCCTTCTCTGGCAAGCCCAAGCACTCTGGGGTTTTGTAGTTCTGACGAGGCTCCCACGCTCAGCTGTGCACACAGCCCTTGGACAAGCTGCTGAGGTTGCCTGCGGTACTCGGGGCAAAACACAAAGCTCCAGCCCACACATGTTCTCTGAGGCCTCTGCTTCGGGGACAGAGGTAAGGTGTCCCTGGCCCTCCCAGCTGTAAGCTCCTCACATCCACAGACAGGCTCAGGGGTGAGGACCACAGGACCGTGGAATACTTTCCACTGTTTAAAATTGGAACAGCCCTCCTCGTGAGAAAAAATGCAAATTAAATGTCCCACTACTGGCTGAGATGGAATAACAGGGACCAGATTTAGGCTCCTACCCGAAACCACCAAAAAACCAGACAAAACATTTAAAGCATGCCAGGCAGTGAAGGGAGGTGAGCCCTACCAGGCCCAGCTTACTGTCTGGAGAGTTTCCAGTTCCAGTGCAGGCCAAGCACATCCGTAGATCCCTGGGTGGAAGAGACAATGTTAAGCGCCTGAAGAGTCCAAAGGGGGGCAGAGTTTGCATGACAACTTCAGAGAGGGGAGATTCGAACTGGTGACAGTGACCTCACACGGGAGACGTGAGGGTCCTGAGACCCTGTAGAATATACTCAGCTAGGTTCTGTTCTTCACAGAGTACCGAGAAGGAAGCAGTCAGAAGGCTATCAGAGAACAGCACTTGGTGCTCCTATAAAGCCAGGTGCTCTGACCCACCAGCCAGGCCTCAGAGCTCAGAAGAATCAATACCAGTAAGCCGCCCCCACCCCCATCCCATCCAACAAAACTTCCAAGATTAAACTTTTGAGCTGGAGGTACAGCTAGCTTGCCTCACACTAGGGAAGCCCTGGATTCAATCCCCAGCACTACATAAATCAGGCATGGTGACTCACTCGTCATCCCAGCACTGGGCAGGGATCACACGTTAAAGGTTATCCTCGGCTAAGTTCAAGATCAGCCTGTGCTACAACAGACCCTGTTCTCCCTGTACCCCTACAAAAAGATTAACTCTTCCCCCCAGCAAATTAACCACATCTCAGAGAAAATATAAGAAAACTTTCAGGAAAACAAAATCATTAACCAATTAACCACATAAAATTACAGTATTAAGAATATCAAGATTCCCAGGCATGTGCTCCCCACCGTAAGAAAGCAGGAGAATGTAATCTATACCGAATAAAGAAATCCGTAAACCAGCCCTGAGCCAGAGAAGACACAGCTGTTAACGTGAGCTGACAAGAACACAGAGCTGTTCTAACTGTAAACCACATGTTCCAGAACTTAAGAGGCGACTCAGGAGACATGCAAAGACCCGTCAAACTTTCAGAGCTAGACCGGGTGTGACCAGTGCTGGATTTGAACACTTGGGGATGGCAAGGGCTTTTGCCCATCTACCATGAAAGAGAAAAAATGAATTAGAAATGAAAAGAGTATATGTGGAGCAATCTCCAACACGCGTGTAACTGAGTCCCCAGCACAGCAGGAGGGTAGAAGGAAGAAATACTAGGGAGAATAACTGTCATTTTGCACACACACACACCCCAAATTGGTTTAAAAACTAAAAACATGGAAAATCTTCAAAGCAGCCAGGGTCTGGAGAGATGGCTCAGCAGGTAAAGGCACTTGTCAGCATGGCGGATATCCTGAGTTTGATCACAGAGACACACAGGCAGAAGAGAACTGGCCTCTCTGTGCATGCCATGGCAAGCATGTACTCACATGCGTACATACAAAATAAACCAATGTAAAGTTCTAAAAAAGCAACTGGAGTGATGAACACTAAGGAGACAACGGAGGTAGCTCAACAGAGGTAGACCATGCACGAGGCCCTGGGTCTCCAGCCAAAGGCCACTGTCTGCTTCATACTGAGTTTGAGGCCAGCCTGGGCTACATGAGACTTTGTGTGCTGACTAGTTTTATGTCATATTGACACAACCTAGAGTCGTTTTGGAAGAAAGAGCCTTAATTGAGAAAGTGTTACAAACAGATTGGCCTGTGGGCAAGTCCATTAGACATTTTCTTGTTTAGTGATTGATGTGGAAAGATCTAGCCCATTGTGGGTGGGGACATCCCTAGGCTGGTGGTCCTGGCTTCCAAGCCAGTAAACAGCACTCCTCCACGACCTCTAAGAAGGCACACAGCATTCTGGTGTGGGTGCAGGCATGGTAAGGGCTGCTCCAGTAGCTGCCAAGATAACTTCTAGCAGAAATTGAGCTCTGAGGTCCCGGGAAGGCAGGAAGTGTGCTGTGTACCTGCAGCACAAGCTCTTGAGGGTGAGGATTGTGCTTAACTGTAGCTTAAGCAAGCCACTGGTGTGATACAGCTGCCAGGTGCCCCAGGCCTACTCAGGCTGTCTTTAAATAATAATCACCAAGATTTACAAGTTGACTATGCACCGGGCACTCACACGTTTTAACTCTCTCATTCCCCTATGAGATGGAGCCACAGTCATCCCTGTTTGTTCATTTTGTTTGAGAAAGGCTAAGACATGCTCTCTCTCATGTAGCCCAAGCTGACCTCAAACTCCTACATAGCTGAGGAAAATGCTAAACAAACAAACAAACAAACAGTACTAATGGTTCTTCTGTGGGCCAGGCATGATGGCACATGCCTTTAGTCCCAGCACCAGGGACATAGACACAAGTGCATCTCTTTGAGTTTGAGGCCAGACTGGTTTACATATCAAGTTTCAGGCAGCCAGAACTACATAATAAAGAGACTCTGTCTCACCACCAACAAAAAGCTCCCTTTGTGTGGGGAGGGGGGATGTGAGGTATATGAGTATGGGGTGTGTGCATGTGACCATGCCCAGCTTTTGGGGTACTGGGGATTTGAACTCAGGTCCTCATACTTGCAAGTGATCTCCCCAGCTTGATCTCAAACGTCTGATCCTCCTGCCTCCGCCTCCAAGTGTGGGGGTTACAGGTGTCCACCACCTCCACTGGCTTATGTGGAGGTAGGAACTGAACCTAGGGCTTTCTGCATGATAAGCAAGCATTCTACCAACTAAGTGACAATCCCAGCCCTCCAGGTAGCCTCATTTTGCTTTATAATCTGTCTCCAGTCCTGCTCTGAGCCTCACCCACCCACAGTGGCATGTCCCAGCTGAAGCACCCAGTCCTATCTGGACAATCCCTTTTGGTGAAGTCACTGGACAAGAGGACACACATAGACTTGACCATGTGGTAGCCTAGCCTATCAGGGAGAGGCAGGAGAAGCTCAAAGGAAATGCTTATAGCCTCTCTTCAGAGAGCCAGTGACCACAGCAGGGACAAGTGGGTGGGCTTCCTCTTGGAGCAAGCAGTAAAGGAAGCAGACCAACCGTGACCACAGAACCACATTCTGGATTGCTGGAATCTTCTCAGCCCAGATCAAGCTGTGTCCTTCTACAGGTTTCATGCCTCCACTCTCTTGTCCTCCAGCCCCACCTCTTCTCCAGAAGAATATGGCAGAGCTGAACCCCAGAGCAGGAGGGAGTTATGCACTGACATTTTATGTATTGGAACTTGAGCGAAGCCAGCAACACCACAAAGACCCAGTGGCATGTGTAAAGTCCACAGGCTCACAACCAGGCACCAGCAGGCATGCCACACTCAGCCTAGGTCCAGCCAGATCTCCAAGGCGACTTCCATCCTGGAAGTGCTTAGCACCCAAGGCGTGACACCTTCCATCAGGTAAGGTCAAGGTAAAATGAGAATCAATGAGAACAACCTTTTCTAATCACAGAGAATTGTAAATTCCAGGCATCGGATGTGACAGCTTATAGGGTGACAGAGATGGGCTGGTGAGGAGGCACATCAGGTAAAGGTGCTGGCACCAAGCCTGACGATCTGAGTTAGATTCCTAGAAACCACCTGGAGACAGGAGAGCACCAACTTCTGAAAGCTGTCTCCTCACCTTCATGTGTCATTGCATAGGTGTTCCTACACACGGATACACAACAAAGTAAATACATGTGGCAGAGAGAGAGAGAGAGAGAGAGAGAGAGAGAGAGAGAGCGAGCATGCAGAAATGAGTTGCTCTATGAAATAAGCCACAAGAGGATCAAGGAGGGACAGCGGCCTACCTGGGATCCAGTAAGTAGTAGGTAAAGTACAAACCCAGACTCCAACTCTGGTTACTTCTGCCCATCACAAAGGAATCCAAACAGCTGCCTTCCATCCAATACCAATTATGTGTGGGGCCCAACAAACTGTACCACATGCGAGATGATGTAAAAATACAACACTAAAAATCAGTCATTAGTCATAGCTGCTCGCTCTCCCAGATCAAGAAAGCCAAGTTGGATTCTGCCTGGTTGGCTTGGATTTCTTAAGACAAACACCAAAGGAAATGTATAACCATTTCCCTCAAAAAATATTCTCTCCTTCATATGCACACATGCATACACACACATCCCCAAACATCACTCATCAAACACTAAGTACAAAAATACAGATTATAAAAAAACAATTATTAATGAGTGCTATTAAGTAAGAGAACCTCAGAGAGGCTCAAAAGCCTGGGGCTACAACAGGAAGGACTCCACAGAAGTGACTGTTGGTGTCATCAGTGGGAGAGAGGGCACACCGAGCATAAACACAAAAGGCCTAGACTCCCTGTCATCAAAAGTGAATGACTAAGGAATGGAGGCAGAATGAAAGGATGGGTAAACAAGCAACAGGTAGATAACGGAGAGGATGGCGGGTGGATGACAGAAGGCTGGATGGAGAATGGAATTACGGGTGGGTGGATGGATGGATGGATGAATGGATGGCTAGATGGGTGGGTGGATGAATGAATGGGTAGATGGATAAATGAATGGATGGATGGGTGGATGGAGAATGGAATGACGGGTGAATGGATGGATGGATGGATGGATGGATGGATGGATGGATGGATGGGTGGATGGGTGGGTGGATGGGTGGATGGATGGATGAATGGATGGATGGATGGATGGAGAATGGAATGACGGGTGGATGGATGGGTGGGTGGGTGGATGGATGGGTAGAAGTGTAGATGGATAGATGGATGAGTGGAAGTGTGGATGGATATATGGATAGATATATGGATGGATGGATGGATGGATGGATGGATGGATGGATGGATGGGCGGGCGGGCGGGCGGGCGGGCAGATGGGTAGAAGGGCAGATGAACGAGCAGTGGATGGATACATAGAGGGTAAGTGGAAGATGAGCATGTGGAAGAAGAAACATGGGGGAGGAGTGGATGATGGAGGGAGAATAAAAGGACAGATGGGTGGACAGTGGACACATGCAAGAATAGATAAAGGCTATCTAGTCGAGGTGGACAATGGGAGGATGAGTGGGTGGGAGGAGCAGAGGATGACTGCCAGGATGGACAGATGAACGGATGATGTGCACATGGCTACCACTGCCCTTAAATCACCAAAGCCATTCTAAAGAACCAATTTCACCCCATACTCAGCAGCCATTCCCTCCAACAGGTCCAACACATTATCACAAGAGGAGCTTTCCCCAGAAAGGAGGTAGCCCCTGCCCACCTCCACAGCCCCACCTACACACAGGATACGGCACACACATCTGCTAGGAATTCCCTCTCCTCTACAGGTGTATAGGACCGACCTAGAAGAAAATGGGGAAAGCAAAGCACGTCAAGGCTGGGACTGTTCGCACAGCTGGCAATGTGCTTCCGTACCACGCACAGAAGCCTGGGCTTGAACCCCAGCACCACATCAACCTGGAAGGGCAGTGCACCCTTGGAACCACAGCACTCTGAAGATGTAGGCCAGCCTGGGCTACAGGAGATGCTGCCTCTAAATAAATAAAACAAACCCTCCACCCCAAACTCTATCAGCCCAAACTCAAAGTAGGAAGAATAAAAAGGTCACGTGGAGGTTAATCTGAGTGTGTCACGTATCAAGCCAGATGTGCTGACACATGCTTTTCATGCCAGCACTCAGGAGGCAGAAGCAGGTAGATCTAAGTGAGTTTGAGGCCAGCCTGGTCTACAGGGTAAATTCCAGGACAGCCAGGGCTTCGCAGAGAAACCCTGTTTCGAAGACAAAACAATTATCATGCATGAATCTGGCCAGGGATCTAGTCTTGGAGATTTGCAGGACATCACCTAAGTATCACATGTTTGCACACATCTTTAATGTCATGTGCGTCACAAGCTGCAGATTCCCCCCCCCCCACACACACACACACACAAGCCCCAGAGGCTATTTCCTGCTCGGCTTCTGTTCCTGAGAGTTGTTCTGCCCAGGCTATCCTTGCTCTCTTCCACTCTGCTGGACCGCCCCAGGTTGGTGCTCTGAGGAAGGACGCCTTCCCCGACTGCTCAGCACTGATACTGAATTAGGTAAAGGAGCAATCGACAGCCAGGCACAACAGCATATACGCATCAACTCAGCACATGGACAGCAGAGGCAAGGGAATCTCTACCAGCTCAAGGTCAATCTGATCTATACAGTGGGTTCAGGGCAGCTAGGGCTACCCAGTGAGATGGTAAGAACACAGACAAACAAACACCGTAAAGATAAGGCTGCGGGTAAGATGGCTCAGTGGGGAAAGATGCTTGTCCACTACCCTGACTGACTTGAATTTCATCCTATGGACCGACATGGTATGAGGAGAGAACCAGCTCCTGTAAGCTAGCCTCTGATCTCAACATCACTCCAAGGCATGAGTACATACACATTATGCATGTATCCATCCATCCATCCATCCATCCATCCATAGTAGTTTGGGCCGATGACAAAGGCCCAAACTCTGCTGACCCAGAACTCACTTTCCCTGCCTAAGAGCTCCCAGGGACCACCCATCCCAAACCTGTTATGTTCTAGGGACCTTGCCAGCCCCCAGCCAGGAAAACAACCCCATTCAGCTTCCCTGGAACAACAACAGTTCAGGGGCTCCCTACTGAGCAAAGTCTCCATGCAGTCACCTTTCACAGTGACCCTAGCTAGACTGGGATCTCAGCTTCTAGCTGCCAAACCAGGCTAGCAAGGGATGCCTATGGTGCTGAAGTTTAATCAGCACCAGGCACCTAACAGATGTTCCAGTATCAGCTGATTGACTGATGAATTACACAGGGAACTCCTTTGATGGCATAGGCCAAACCATTTCAAACACAGGACACAGAAAAGACACGGCTTACAGGTGAGGACGGAGTACGTAAAAAGCTGTACCTGCTGTCACACTCCATACTAGGGACCCCTAGATACCTACCTCTCAGCAGCATCTTGGATGTCAGTCGGCAGGGACACCCATGGCAGGCTTTGCTGGTGACCATCACCCATACTGGTTCCCCATTAGTGGCACTTTGACACTGGGACATTTAGGCCGGATAGCCACTTGTCATGGTCTCTACCCACTTGATACTATCAGCCTTGCCTGCTGTGCCAAAATGCCTCCTGACACATGTCCAGCCCTCTGACTGTTGTTTTGAGTGGACCATTCAGGCTTTGCCTCGGATCTTTAGTTCACATCAAATATGTAAGTGGAGAAGATAAATGGGTGGAGGGAGGGTAGATGGACGGAGACACATGTATACAAACCTCTGCCCTTTTTGTTGTTGTTTTAAGGCAGGGTCTCACGTAGCCCAGGCTTTTTTCTCTGGAGAAAAGGATGACCTTAAATTCTTGTTCCTCCTGCCTCCATCTCCTTGCCTCCTTTACAAATCTACCCTTGGGGGAGTCTAAGTGAAGCATAACCAGTCCATAAATGCATTCAGGTGAGAATCCAGCTCTCAGACTCTCTGGACTCTCCTGATGGCCACTCTCTGACCAAGGATGAGGACTGGCCTGTACATCACAAATTCAGCCTATCAAATAGTTTCTCCTTGGGTTGAGGAGGTAACTCTGGCAACAAAGCACTCACTTTGTAAGTATGAGGACCTGAATTCCATCTCCAGATCCCACGTAAATATCTGGGTGTGGAGAAAGCAAGACAGCTCATTAGGAAAGGCCTTGTGGCCAAGCCTGCCTAACTAAGCTTGGTTCCTGAGACACACTCCCCCCCTCCACACGCCCCAATGGTGGAAGGAGAGAACTTACTTCCACAAGTTGCCCTCTGACCTTCACATCCTTACAGTGGCATTTATGGCACCCCACCCCCTGACACACACACACAATAAATAGATAAATGTAATTAAAATAAAACTTAAAGCAAGGTATGGTAGTGCACGCTTACAATCCCAGTGCAGAGGAAATGAGTAGGGCGGGTCCTTGGGATTTCCTGGCCAGTCTAGCATACTTGAAAAGCTGCAGGCTAGAGAGGGAGCCCATCTCAAAAAAGAAAATTGGACAGTATCTGAGAGAAGCAGCTGAGACTAACCTCAGGAACACACATCTGCATGCACACAGCCTAATGGTATGTATCAGAGGACCGAAGGCTACCCCACATGGGCAGACCCTCAGGTATTTAAAAGCCTATGATGGTCAGTCTTTAGCTATCAGTTTGACACACATATAATCACTTGGAGAGAAAATCTTAGTTGAGGAATTGTGTAGATTAAGGTGGCCTGTGGGCATGTCTGTTAGGAATTGTTTTGATTGTCACTTGATGTAAGTAAGAGGATGAAGCCCACTGTGGGTGGCACCATTCCTTAGGTAGGACCTCTTTAACTGGGTAAGAAATGAGTAAACAAGCACCTTCCACGAATTTATGTCTCTCAGCTCCTGACAGTAATGTCACATGACAAACTGTTTCACGTTCCCTGCTTCTCAACCTCCCCACAGTAATGAGCTGGAATCAAAATTATAAACCAAAGTAGATAGACCTTTTTTCCTGAGGCAACTTTCATTGGAACATTTGCAGCAATGGAAATAAAGTTATGAGAATGCCCTGTATCAGGACTGCAGTGCCCGATAAGGCCACCATTCTGAGGATGCTAACCCCGGTGGACTGTGCTGAGTAACAGACTGATCTTCCAGTCTTGTCTTTATCCCTCAAGCTCTAGAGATCATTTCTTTGCACTATCTTGGTCCAGAAACAACTCAATTCTCACTTAGTCTGCTTGCCCATTACACCCAGTCTAGCAAGAGTAGACAGAGCAGGTGAAAGTCTTCCAATCTGCTGGTAATGGAGTCCTGGACTGACATGAACCTAAGGGCCATCGTAATCTTAAATAAATGAGTGAATGACAATAACCAGGAATAAAGCCCTAGTTGGTAGAATGCTAAGCATACCCAAATCCCCGGTTCCTTCTCTGGCACTGCATGAATCAGGTAAGGCCGCACACACCTATAATTCTCAGCACTTGGAAGATAACACTGGGGCATCAGACAAGTCAAGGTTATCTTAGCTATGTATTTAGTTTGAGGACAGCCTGAGATATGAGACCCTGTCTTAAAACAAGAAGTTGGATCTCCCATCATCCACCCTGATAACGGCGCCCACTGCAGCAAGCTATTCATGCAGTGGGTTCTCCCTGGGGCCTGAGAATCTGCATAGTTAATGGGCTTCCCACTTGAACCTCACCCGAGTGGCCCAGGAGCCCTAGTTGGAGACAATCTATGAAGATCAGCCTCAGCTCTGCTGCTAATCACTCATTTTGTGAGGTGTGTATGTGTGTGTGTTGTATGTACAAGCTCATGTAAGTACACATTGCACATGTATGTGGAAGGCCAGAGCTCAATGGCAAGTGACTTCCTCAATTTTATTTATTGTTTTTTTTATTATTGCTATATGTCTGTCTGTCTGTCTGTCTGTCTGTCTGTCTCTCTCTCTCTCTCTCTCTCTCTCTCTCTCTCTCTGTGTGTGTGTGTGTATGCGTGTGTACTAAGTATGTGCATGTGGGCAAGAATGCAGAGGGCAGCTTTCAGGAGTCAGTCCCCTCTTCCACCCCGTGGGTCTCTGGATCAAGCTCAGACCATCAGGAGTGGCAGCAGGCACTTTTACCCACTGAGCCATCACCGCCACCTTATTTTTTGAAACATGGAGCTCATCAACTTGGCAAGTCTGACTGGCCACAAAGCTCCAAGTCTCTGCCTCCCCAGAGCTGAGATCACAGACACACATTGTCAAGTCTGGCTTTTATGTGGGTACTGGGGTTTCATGCTCAAGTCCTCCTGTTGCAACTGAGCCATGTCCCCAGCTCCACTTCTATCTCGTGTATCTTAAGACCAGAAAACAATCCCGTTCACAGAGAGCTGGCACGTACAGCTTTACTGATATAAACAGATTTCCGCATAAATATACAGATCACACGTCTCTCCTCACATTTACCAGTACAAAGAGCCCGCGAACAGACTCTATTGCGAGTGTAACCTACTATATTATGTCTATTACACACTTCATCTTCTCTAGACAAACATCCACCTCACTTCCTCCCCTCCCCTCCACTCCTGATCTGCATACCTAAGAGACCTTGGCGGATCTGCCAACTTCTTCTCTTCCAGCATAAACAAGGTATGGCATGCATACCTTGCTCCCGACCCTCATCAGAGCTGTCCCCTCTCCTTGATCTCTGGAAGACAAGGAGGGACAGCCCTAAATATTCTGCCGCTGCATGGACACACACTATGCATCACAAAGGCACGGCCCAGGGCTGTCTGCGGAGGTGTCTGAGTGATGGGCCTTCAACCTGTCATTGAGTGTTTGCGACCTCAATTTTTTTTTTTTTTTTGAAAAGTCAAAATGCTGCCTTCATCTTTAAAGATCCAAGACATATTTATGTGTCAGCCCTTCCTAAACTGCCTTCAGCTTTCAGGGCCATCACTGACCAAGTGGCCATCAGGGTACCCATGACCACTCTACCCCTTTGGCCAGTCATTGTACCTTGGTGCAGTGGTTCTCAACCTGTGGGTCTCGACCCGTTTGAGGGTCAATAGACCTTTTCCCCAGGGGGTGTCACATATCAGATATTCTGCATATCAGATGTTTACAGTCCGTAACAATAGCAAAATTACTTATGAAGTAGTAATAAAATAATCATGGTTGGGGTTGAAGAACTGTATCAAAGGGTTATAGCATCAGGAAGGTTGAGAACACTGAATTCTGAAGCTGCCTAGCAAGAGCTATCAATGATAAGCAGGCAGAGTCAAATCCCTTGCCAAAGACCCCAGAGGTTCCCAGACATCGGTTACCCCATCACCACCCTGTCTCCCTCTGATCCTGGATCCTGAACCTACTGCCCAGGATATGTTGGCTACTGGGGAGAACAGGCTGCAGCCGCCAACACCTTCCCCCTTCACGATATGATGGTTTAACATCGATTTTTCCACAAGATTTAAAATCACCCTAGAGACAAGCCTCTGGACATGTCACTGAGGTATTTTCTACATTAGGGTAACTGAGGTAGGAAAGCCCATCCTAAACACGGGTGATATCACTTCCATGGGGTGGCGTTCTAGAGTGAAGAGAAACATCACAGGCTTAGTACCAGGACACACTGCTCTCTGCTTCCTACATGTAGGTGCCACGTGCTGAGTCGCCACACACCGCTGGTCACCGTAACTTCTCTGCCTTGATGGACTGTGGACCAAACAGACCCTCCTTCCCTCAGTTGCTTATACTTGGGTGGAAGCAATGGGGAACCAACCGCACATGCGCACAGTCACCAAGCAGTAGTGAGGCTTGGTCGCCTTCTCTTCCTGGGAACCGCACTTGCACACAGTCACCAAGCAGTAGTGCGGCTTGGTCGAGTTCTCTTCCTGAGAGTAACACAAACAGTTGGACCTGACCTCTCTACCAAGTCCATCCACCTACCACTTTTATCTCTGCCTCCGCTTGTCCCCAAGGAAAACGTCCTGTGTAAGGAAAGAAATTCCATGACGTGCCTGGGTGGTCTGCAGGCCCAGGTTTCCACACCATGGTCACCTCAGAATCGAGTACTTAACTATCAGTTCTTCAGCTTGAAGTGAGAGTCCGAAGAGGCATCAGAACCCACGCCACAATCCCTGCACCCTCTGCCCAGATTCTCCATAGCCACACTCAAATTACACCAGTGTGTTTCTGTGTCTTCCCCCAGACCACATCGGGTCTATCCCTGGCTCCTTCGGCCATCAATTGGTCAAGTACAGAATCTCAAAAATAAATAAATAAATAA
The DNA here is from genome assembly GCF_011762505.2 of Arvicanthis niloticus. Taxonomy (NCBI): domain Eukaryota; kingdom Metazoa; phylum Chordata; class Mammalia; order Rodentia; family Muridae; genus Arvicanthis; species Arvicanthis niloticus. The sequence goes on from NC_047667.1 coordinate 8,802,946, forward strand.
ATAAATAAATAAATAAATAAATGTAACAAGTTAAGGCCATCGTCTGTCTCTCCAGTCCTCTATCTCTGCCTACGTTGCAAACACTTGCATACTAATCTCCCCAACTTCAGTTTAAAATATGGACCTTTTTTTTTTTTTAAAAACTCCCAACATAATGAATAAGCCTAAATATTAGAAATTGAAATTATTAAGTAAATCATTCCACCTGCAAAGCTTCGATTTGCATACTATTAATTCATGATGCCATCTAAAACAAACTCATCACATTCTGTATATTAGAAGCTGATTTATGTAAGACTTGAAAAAAAAAAAAATCCCGAGCTCAAATTTATGCTGACATGATGTACACACTCAATGGAGAAAGATTTTTCTTTCCTCCTTTCTACCATTTTTTGGTGTGTGTGTGTGTGTGTGTGTGTGTGTGTGTGTGTGTGTGTGTGTAAATCATCCGAGCAACTGCAATCTAGCAAGAAGGGAAAGGATCTGAGGAATGGACTGGCATGTAGTAAGATGAATAATGCAACTGCCTCCTGTGTGTGTGTGTGGCAGGCTCGAGGCGGGCTTAGCGCGCGCGCACACGCGCACACACACACACACACACACACACACACACTCCAGTTATTAATGTCAAGTATGCCAAAGATACGCTGGGAAATCATTACCATTCATCGCCACTAACCGCCATTAAACTTCAATCAATTCAACTTAGCACAAGTGTACTTGAGCAGCCCTTACAGTTTCTTATAAATGAGGCTCCAAAGTCGGCCTGACTTATTTCATTGTCCAAGGCACAAAGAGAGGGCGCTAAGCAGGGGCTGAAAGGGGCCTTTGGGGGGGGGGGGGGGCAGCACGATGTTCTTTTAAACATTCTGTCCTAAGTGTTCAAAGATCTTTTTCTGCAAGCTGAGAGGTCAGGGCGAATGGGCATGGCCCGAGAAGCACCGGTTCCTTCCCAGCTTTGGGGCCATGCGAGCTACACTTTGCAGATGTCTTAAGGAAAGTTTCAAACACCACTTAAAGTTTAGCAACCGGATCTCGGTCTCCTCTCCCTCTCTCCCTCATCAAAGGCTCCGGTTCTCTTAACTTGAGCATCTGCGGGAGGCATGAGGAAGGAGAGCCAGGGGCAAAGAAGTTGGGGACACGGTGTCCGCCCCGGGCTCAGGTGAGCACTGTATCCCAGGCGGGTGCCACGACTTGGCCCTCTGGCCTTCTTCCTACCCGGCCACGAGCAGGGTCCCTGGCGGCTCCCGCCACCCGCCGCAACAATGTGGCCATTGTTCGCGCGTGCGGAGCGGGCAGGCGCGCAGGTGGGAGGCCGCGGGCGCTCGGGCACGGAATGTTCCCCGGACGGGGCGCGCTCGGCGCCGCCCGGACACGCGGCCTGCGCAGCCCCACCGGGACGGCAGAGCCTCGGAGGGGAGGGGAGAGGCGGGGCGGGATGGGGTGGGGGCAGACGGGCGGGGGTGGAGCGGAGGAGGGAGAGACAAAGAGGAGCAGGAGAGGAAAGGAGGGATGAAGAGGGTACAGGAAGGGAGGGACAGAGGAGGAGAAGAAAGTGGAGGCAGGAAGAAAAGGAACGATGGGGAAAAGAAAGGAGAGGAAGTTGAGAAGGAAGGGGAGAAAAGGACAGAAGAGACTGAAGGGAGGGAGGGGAGAAAAACCGGAAAGAAAGAGTAAGTGAGACACACAGCAGCCCAGAGGTATGAGAGCCGAGTCAGACGAGGAAAGAGCAAGAGTTCACCCTCATACAGAAAAAGGACTCCAAGCCCCGCCAAGTCAGCAGCCTTAATCACACCCGGGGCTTTGCCTAATTACAGGGTAAAAGCCCGGTCTAGAGGTAGGGAGACACTTAACTGTGTCCCAGGGAAAGCTGAGGGCAGGGACAGGCGGTGAGTGAGGCTGTGTCTCCTCCACCCATGCCAACCCCTCAGAGCCCGGATCCTGGAGGAAAAGGCTGGGGGCTGCAGCAAGACTGGCCACCAGCCTCTGGGAGCTGTGTTTCACGTTCCCTTGGGTGGGAATCCAGTTTGTACTGGGGCCACCCTCTGGCCTTCTTGAGTTCCCTCACTGGAGGATTGGGACCCCCTGCACCCAAAGAGGTGATTCAATCCTAGTCCCCTGCTAATGAATTAAACAGTTCTCTTTATTTCATTTGCTGGTTTGGTGTTCATTAAATTTTCCACAGATCTGCAGAGACAAAAGCAGTCAATAAACGCGGACAAAAGTGGCCGCATCAAAAAGGGCAGAGAATTGGAAAAAAGGCAAGATAAAAGTGATATCTGATCCCAGATCCGCAAGCAGCAAAGGAGCAGGGGCTGCTGGAAGAATCTCAATGGGCCATCACCCTCCTCAGCCTGCCTCCCGTTACTACCAACTCCTCAGTCCAGACAATAGCCAAAGCACTAAAAGTGGTTTTCTTATGCTAATGTTGAAACCCTGCACTCAGTTAAAACACACTTTCCAGAAACCTGTCTTTAAAAAAAATACACATGTGAAACACACACCAAAAAAAAAAAAAACAAAAAAAGGAAAAAAAAAAAAAAAAAAAACCCAACCCCGTTAATTCGTTCTATTTAAACCCAAGTCTCAAAAAAAGAAGAAAAAAATTAACGGGTACTGTCTGGTCACATCTTAAGAGAGTTACTTCCCAGGACATGCATGTTATGTAATAAGCCAGAAGGGAAAACCTAAGTAGAAACATGACTTCTACAGTAGTTGGAAGAATTCAAGACAATCTCACCAAGAGAGAGGTCATCTCCCTGTGTTCTCCCAGGATTTAAAATTTGTATGTATTTTAAAAGTGACACTTTTGTCACCCTCAAAAATCTAAAAACAATGACCAAGTCTTTTCCTTCAGATTTGAAATGTGATTAGTACTGAACATGGCGGTGCACTTACTTGAAAGACGTGGAACTGCAGAGAAGCTGGCCTTCTTTACCCTAGGGTCCTATCTCAGAGGACAGCCAAAGCTGCTGACCTCACTCCATACCTGCTATTAGCCAACAATTTCAAAATACTCATTCCCTCCCCACCAAGTTCGTTTAAAAAGGAGAGCAAGCTGGACACTAAATATCTGGGTAGTCTGGAGGTCACCCCGACCACGATTCTGCCTTCCTGATGATGTTCTAGAATCTGAGAACACAGTCTTTAGCTGACATTCTTCACATGTCCAAGCCTCTGGTGCTTAGTGATGAAAAGAAGAAAGGAGGGAGCTGCTTCCCTGGGGTTCCCTTTCAAAGGGCCCGGCCCAGCAGCTGCAGCTGTCCACAGTGAGGTCCACCTGGCCTTGTGCCCCCCCCCCATGTACCAGTTAACAGAAACTGTACAGGTAGAACTCCCACCCGAGACCCCCAGCCTAAAGTTGAGGGGTAAGCAGCCCCACCTTGTTCCCTGCGGTTTGCACCAGCAAAGGCCAGCTGCACCCACAAGGTTTTAGGACTCTTTTTTTTTTTTCCTGAGCTTTAACAAGCCAGCTGGGAGTGAGGGGTCACAGCAGCATTCACACTGCATACAACAACCTCATGGTCTCATTTAAAGGGAACTGCTAGTGTCTGGGCACTGAGGTTTTCTGGGAGGGGAATGCTGAGGGAAGAAGGGTACTTAGTGTAGGCAAATATCCAATTTTGTCTGCCTGCTTGCAGACTGTCCCGGATTCACTAATCCAGCCCCAGGGGCTGCACTGTGTACAGGGCTCTTGTAGAAGTACAAAAACGAGTGAAGTATTTGTGTATTTTTCAGGCTACAATGCAAACAAGCCAGCTACAGGACACAGCCTCTGAGACCCCCACAGCAGCTAGGAAACGAGCTTGTGTCCAGCAACCACACACACACACACACACACACACACACACACACACACACACTTACAATTAAACAACTCAAAAGCACAGCCCCTCTCATCGCTCGGTGCTCAATGCTCTCCCAAGCCTGCGAGGCCCGGGGGAACACCTTGAGCAAGTGAAGCATCATGGCTAACTCCATACATACTTTAAGGTGGTTCTCCTTCCAGGCCTGGCTTGAGTTTGGGAGGAGACCTTAGTGAGTCCGAATTCTGTGCATATTCCCAGCATGTCAGCCCCTACCTAAGCACAGACACAGATTCATCATCTCAGTCCCAACTAGTTCACGCATGAGTCCAACTCTGGGTAGAAAGATGTTGGCTCCTCATCAGCCTCACTCCCAGACAAAACAGAGGCAAGCGTGGATCCCCTACGGGGTTCACTACTACACAGAACCTTCTGTGTGACTCTAAGTCCCCTGGAAATCAGGGAACACCTCCTGACATTTAGGGGCATCCTAAGTCTTCCTAAATATAATTAATGTTAAAATTCATCAGATGAGCCTTCCACGAAGCAGGCATCATCTGAGTAGAAACTGTATCTGGAAGAGGTCATTTCTGACTCTTGGAACCCTCTAGAGGGAAGCAGCAAGTGGGAGAAAGGGAAAGCAAGATGTAGAGACCCTGAAAGTGAAGCCTTTCGCAGGAGGGGTCTGCGTGGCTTAGATTAGACGTTCTGGGATTAGTGCCCCAGGATAGAACCGAAGCTGGGAGAAGGAAGAGCCTCAAAACTCAAAGCAAGCAAGCATTCAGAATGGGGGATTCAGAATTGGGGAGACCAATCCAGGTAGGAACACAATGTATTCCCTCCCCCATTCCAGACCGACTGAGCTCTTGAAGGGGCTAGACCCCCAGACACACGGAAGCCTACTCAAAAAGGGAAACTGCAGCCAAGGTGAGGAAATGGGCGGGGAAGGGGGCTCGAAGGAGAGGTGGCTAGAACAAACAGATAACATCAGGGAGACTTGTGACAAGCCCGCCCATTCCGCCCGCTATCCCCCCCGTGCTGTATATTTTGGATTTCACAGTTTATTTACTTTTCTTTTTTGGCACCGAGCCCCCGGAGCATGCCAATACAATATTTGTTTAAACACTATTTTATGCCGCTTGCGAGGGAAACGTTTACTTTCAAATTCTCCAACATCCCCCAGAGCCTCGTCTGCAAACAGCATATGAGCGTTTTACAACTGTTCCCTTTATCTGAAGCTGTGGGGATTAAACCTTCACACGCCCAGCGAGGGTGGAGGGGCTAGGGGCCCAGGACATTGTGCGGCCACCAGCCACTGAACAGCAAGATGAAGGATGCCCCAACTGGGAAACAGAGAGGTACAGAAGCCATCCCCTCCCAGCCTCTAAAGGACAAGACTACCAAGAGAAATCTCTCCTAACACCCCCCCCCCCCAACTGGGATCAGCTCTGAGAACCACAGGACAATTACACAAAAGAGAGAGCCTGGAAGGAGAGGCGCCCTGGGGGATCCCCACAAACTTCTTGCGTCTCTGTGGCCAGGTCACTCGAGGTGAAGCGCAAGGGCTCCATCCTTAGCGTCCTCAAGCTCTAAAAGTCAGGTTTCCTAGGAAATGAGAGCAATTGCTGCCGGGCTGAAAAGAAGCCCAGTTGGTGGACTTCCAGCTCCCAGCGCGGCGGGAGCCCTCTCGAACTCACTCAAGCACACGGTCCCTCCCCCCAACCCCCAATCCCGGAGGAAAAAAAAACGCTCCCCTCTCTCTAAACCCTTAATAGGATTGGCGCCCAACTCTGTCCGCGCCGCTCCTCATCCATCACACACAGATCAAGTTGCAGTAGTGGATTTTTCAAATTCCTCAGCAAATATACTTGTTGAGAGATTGCTTGGGGGGGGTGTTAAGTGGGGGCTAGGATGAAAGTGAGGAGTGGGGGGAACCGATTTCTCGGCGAAGGATTACGTGTCGATCCATTCGGGAAGTCAAGGGGATCTGGAGACCTAGGGTAAGAGAGAGAGGTAAGGAAGCCAGAGCCGAGGTCCAGAGACTGGCGGCGGGGGGGGGGGGGGGGGGGGGGAAGGGGCAACAGGGTTCAATGAGAGGGAAAGAAAGAGAGAGGAAGAAAGAAAAGACTGGGCTCCGAGACGCGGACTCGCAGCGCAGAGAAGTGGAGTTGCAAGTTTTCAAGTGGCCGGCGGCTGCAGCACGCCGCACAGTCCCACAGGCGCGCTCCCAGCTGCACATCTAAGGGAGCTTCGGCGCACCCAGCCCCCACGTTGCCCCCAAACAGTTCCAGGCTCCGAGTGGTGCCATCGGTCAAAGACCAGCCTACCGGAGCAATCCAAGAACAAGAAACACTTCCCCTCAAGTGGAAGGCAGCGGTAATAAAATCGACCCCGGCCACGAGTTCTGATCTCCAAGATCCTCCTTAAGCCCTGCCTCTGTGGGACCAGAGCAATAATCAGAGTTGCTCTCTCTGCCCCCCGCCCCCAAATCAGTGTCACGATCTCGATTCCGGTAACCGGCCGAGAGACACTCCGAAGACCGCACAGCACAGCATCTCATCCGAAGCTGGCCAGGCTAGTAAGTGCTTCACCACTAGAGTAAGAGGAGGAAAAGAGAGAGAGAGAGAGAGAGAGAGAGAGAGAGAGAGAGAGAGAGAGAGAGAGAGAGAGAGAGAGAGAGAGAGAGAGAGAGAAAAGAAAAGGAAGAAGAAAGAAGAAGAAAAGAAAAGAAAAGAAAAGAAAAGAAAAGAAAAGAAAAGAAAAAGGGGGGTGGGGAGGCCAATGCAACTTTACCGAGGAGACAAAAGTTTGCCTCTAGCACGCAGGTGGCCTCTCGGGCGCCGGGCAGTGGTTGCAGGGCCCCATCCTAACTTGGCTGGAGTGGGGCTGCTGAGTGCCTGGGCTCGGGCCGCCGGGGCGGGGATGACCAGGCAGAGGAGGGGACCAAGGAGGGCGGGGGACCCCGGCAGTCTCTAAGGATACTAGGCCAGCAGCTCCGGGCGGCTGCGATGCAACGCACGGCCGGCGCTCCTTCCTCTGGCTCCTCCTCGCCTTCCTCCGCGTCCTCCGTAGCCGCGGCCGCCTCCCGCTCCTCCTCGAAGTCTCATTGATGAGAGGAGTTTGAAAAAAAGTCCGCGGAGCCGTGCTGCCTCGGCTGGCGAACGCCGGCACTCCTGCAATCCATCAGCGTCTCCGGGATGGCGCAGCGCCCCCGCGCGCTGAGCTTGGGCACACCCGGATCCTCGCGTCCTTAGCCTGCCTGCCCCCGCCGCGTGCGCCCCCGCCTCGGAGGATGGGGGGGTGGTGGCTGTGGGGGACACCACCCTGGAAGGGGATAACTAGGGGGGCGAACACAGACTCTCCTCTACCTCAGCTTCAGCAAGGAAAGCACTCCTCCTGGAACGTTCCAGTTGGGGACCAAAGAACCCTGGGAGTTAGGGACTGGGGGCGGGGATGACGACCCAGACTCCACTCTGGAGAAGAGGAGCTGGGAATATCGCAGATTCTTCCAACCCAGTTAGGAGGAAATAAAGCACCCCTACCGGAAAGTTCCAGCTACGGGAGCACACGCCAGTCTCACTTTTTCTAAGGCGCCGGGGTGGGGGGTTGCTAACTCAAGTCAGATGAGCTCGGAGCTCGGGCGCTGCGACTGCTGGTTTCAATATGTGAACTCCCCCTTTCCTCCCAACCCCCTCAGCTCTCTGCCGGTTGTTTCCAAAACTCCCGGATCCTCCGTGCGCCGTAGCAGAAGGAAGACACGTGGGATGGGAAGGAAGACTGGATTCACGCGGGCCCTCCTCGCCCGGGCAACTAAGTGCAGGTGCCCGGGATCCCAGGTACCACTCTCCACAGCTCGCTCACGCCGCCATCTGAGAGCATACCGGCGACGAGTGACGCCAGCCTTAGGCTTGCTGCATATGTTTTGTAGTGAGGGGGTTTTGCTTTATTTTTTCGGAGACTCCACTGAAGCTGCTGCAGCCAGATGGAAGTAATCAGAACTCAACAACAGAGGGAGAAGGAAGAATTAGGCTCACTGAAGTTGCAGGCCAAAGTATAGCTGGGGCTGTGCATGAAAGCATTTGCTTACGTAGCCCTGGGCCTTCAGAACTGTCCACTCCAAGAACTGTCCACTCCAAGAAGCAAGCAGGCAACTAATGGCCTTGCCCTCCCAAGCCATAGGACTCAGCCTCCTCTTCTGGGCTCTGCTCCTAGAAAGCTGCCTGCGGGACTTCTTTATATTTCTGCCTAAAGTTTGTGTAAACCGGTGTGTTCTGGTTCCTTTATATTATTTAACCTGTCATAAGGTCTCCTTCCCCTTTTAAAGGTGGGATGACTGATGCCTGAGGAAACGGCAGAACCTGACCACTGTAATCTAAGGTTGGTACAGTTAAATAGCTGTGTCGTGTCATGTTGAGGATGCTGGTCTCCATAGCCTCTCTTTCCAGCCCCTCCTTCTGTCTAAAATGCAAGGGAACCAAGACTCCAGAGCAATTCCTCCCTGCCGAGGAGATGGGTCCTTCTTCGCCCATTTTACTCACTGAGTGAATCCCTTTTGGTGGACTGCACAATTTACACCTTGGGCTCTCTCCTAACTTGATGTATTTTTTTCTGTAAGTCAGTGTCTACTTACTTTATGAAATAGGACCCAAGGCCATCCAAATGCTGTGCACTCTCTTCTTCCGCCGAGGTCCACATCCAAGCCCCTGAGTTTTACATTTAAAAGTTTTATTCCATGTATTTATTTTGTGGGTCAGGGTGTGAGGTGACAGTCCTCTGGCAGCAGTCAGAGGACAGGGCAGCTGTTTCTCTCCTTCCTTCATGTGGGCCCTGAGAACCCAACTCAGACGCAACAGCAAGCACCTTGGGCCTAGTCACCTGGCTGGCCTTGACTTTCACATTTAACAGAAGCGGGGTGCTGTGTCCCCTTTCTTCACTTCCTGTTACCTTCCTTCCTTCTCTTCCCCTCACATGAGAGAAGCAACAATTTCTTCTTGATCTAGAGTCAGGGTCGGGATGCAGAAAATACTACAAGATTCGGTGCCAACTTTGTTTTCCTCAAAGAAGGCTTTCCAGGTTGGGAGCCAAGGGGAGCAGGGGTGGGGAGGTGGCCCTGTGCTCAAATGTAAGACTTTCTGTCGGGGTGTGGTGGTAGGGTGTGACAGAGCTTTTCCTGGGGAGATGCAGCACGTGTTTACTTCTCCACGCCCCAGCCCACACCCCAGATAGGAACCCACAACAGTCCAAAGTTTGGACACCACTAAAGTCCGACTTGGTGAACCCATGAGTTTTGTGACTTACAGGATATGGATGAGAAGCAGAAATGACTCAAAGACGGCTGCACCACAGAAGCCCACCCCATCATAGTGACAGTTCACAAAACTGGGAACCTGGGCACAGCCTCCAGGCAACTCAACAGGCTGGAGGAGAGTGTCTTTTCCAGATGCCTCCATTGGGCTAAATCTCTTCCAGACAGCTTGGCTGGTCTCTGCTTCTTTCAGGCAGCTGGTCTGGTCTTAGAGACTTCACTGCTTGGCTTGTCTGATAGTCTCTTTGGCAGCTCAGTTTCTTCATTTGAGGGAAACTCTCAACTTTTATTATTTACTCTGGCCAAGGGTATGGGGTTGGGAGGGTTGTGGGGGGTGGGTAGTGAATCTGGTCAGTTTTAGGGACTTCCTGAAGCTATTTTGAGTTGTTTACCTTCCTGTTTAAAGAGCTTTCCTGTAGGATGGACTATTTTAATCTCAGAGGGAACCTAAGTTAGGCAACATGTGCCTAGGACTCCAGAGGCAGGCAGATCTCTGAGAGTGAGAGGCTAGCCTGGTCTACATTGTCAATTCCAGACCAGCCAGGTCACATGAGACCCTGTTTAAAAATGAATAATTAAAAAAACAAAACTTTACAGAAGCCAATGTGGACAGTGTAGGTTAAAGGGCCATGGAGATGGGTCAGGGGGGCAGGGGGGCAGGGGGGCAGGGGGGCAGGGGGGCAGGGTACTTGCTGTGGAACTCTTCTGACCTGATTGGATCCCTAGGACTCACATTAAGTGAAAGACAGGAGAGACTCCAGCAGATTGTCCTCTGACCTCTACATACCATCCATGACATGTGAGCCCCCCCCATACATGTAGACAACAACCAGAAAAACAAAAAGATATCTGAAAGAGGCTCTTTCCTTTAAACATCAGAATATCAGCCAGTCATTCCTCCTAGCTGCTTCTTTTTACTCCTGCTGAGCTTTCAGGACATAGACAGCAAGTGAACCCTCTCCCTCCCTTGGCTGCATTAATGACTCCATTCATATCTGCCCTGTGAAGCCAGGACTCCTTTCTCCTGGCTGGAGTATTAGCGGAGTCAGCTGATTACTTCATTACCAGCTTGTCTCTGCTGCTTTCTTTTCGTTGTAAAGTTTGTGGAGAAATTTAAACAAATCAGCATCCAGAGAGAGCCTTTTTTTCTTTGTTTTTCTTCTCAGACCAGCTCAACTCCTGCTGGAATCCAGGCCCTCACCAAACCTTTCTGGCTTATTTTGGAGAGAAGGTGGTAACAGAGATGAAGGTGGAATGTCTAGGGTTTGAGGAGAGCTGCTCAAACATCACATCCTACTGTCTCCAGATGGTCAGAAATCGGGGGCCTCAGAAAGAGGAGGAGAGGGTTTGAACAAGACAGAGGAAGCCCCCGTAGGCACTAGGACACCGGGTGCTCATCCCAGAGCTTAGACTCAGTGCAGGGCTTTAGTCAACAAGTCCAGCTTCCTTTGGCAGCTTTCTGTGTAACCGGTGCTAATGTTGTGATGGCCACCACAGTGAGTAGCACCCACAGCATCCCCCCTTCTGTATGCTTCATGCATAGCCACAGACTCATCCGTAACCACAAACGGGGTAAAGACAAAAGACAAGGAAGGCATTTTGAGAGAGCATGGGGCCTGTGGCAGAGAGGTCTGTCCTGGGGAAGTGAAGAAGTACAGAAAGACTGACAGGGATGGAGAGAGGAGGGAATGTTTGGTTTTTGTTTTGTTTTGTTTTAGTCCCTCTTGGTGATTTGAAGGAGAATGTTCCCTGTAGTCTCATACTTTGGAACTGTTTGGGAAGGATTTGAAGGTGTGTCCTTGTGGGAATAGGTCTGTCTGTCACTGGGAGCGAGCTTTGAGAGCTTTGAGGTTTCAAACATCACCCAACTGGCCTTCTCTTCCCCTCTCCTCCCTACCCCAGCTCCTGCCATCACGATGATAATGGACTAAGCCTCTAAAACTGAAACCAAGCCCCAATTAAATGCTTTCTTTTATAATTTGCCTTGGTCATTTTGTCTCCTCTTTGCAATAGACTATTGAGTAAGACACCATTCAGGGTAAAACCCTGTCCCCCAGAGAAGCTGTCCCCAATTCACAGCCTTCTGAGCTATGTTGCCATATTTGTGTGGGAGTGTGGGGAGTGGGTATGTAAAAAAAAATAAAACAAAAAACTTTTTGAAGGCAGGATCCCATGTAGGCTAAAATTCACTATGTACCCAAGGATAATCTCAAATTTCTAATTCTCTGCCTCCAACCTCTGAGTGCTGGGACTATAGATGTGCAACATCAATTATACAGTTGGTTGCAATCTGGGGATCAGAGTTGGTACTTCCTAACTGCTGGGCTAGGTATCTACAGAGCTACATGCCCAGTACTCTATGTGTTATATTTTTATATGACTGGCAGTGTGGTTTCTTCAGGTCATTGTCACCACTCAAAGATAACACATTGCAATAAGGTATAACAATGGCTATGACATCATTAGGCAATAATATATCTTTTTTAAGGGCGTATATGTTAGTATGTACAGAGGCCAGAACACATCAGTGTTATTCCTCAGAAGCCATCTACCTTTTGGGAGGGGTTGTTTGCTTTGAGAGGTTATTTTTAGATTTGTTTATGTTTACTTTTTATACATGGGTGTTTTGCCTGCACGTATGTCTGTATACCACATGTGTGCAGTGCCTGTGGAGGCCAAAAGCGGGTGTTGGATCCTTTAGAGCTGGAGTTACAGATGAATGTAGGCTGCTATGTGAGCGCTAGAAACCTGGTCCTCTGCACTGGCAACACATGTTCTAACTGCTGGGCCATCTCTTCAGGTCCACCCCTACCTCTGTGTTTTGAATCAGGGTCTCTTTCTGGGACGTGAGCTCACCCGTTAGGCTGGACTGGCTGGCCAGCAAGTCCAGGGATCCAATCTCTGGCTCTCGTAGTTGAGATTAGAACACATTAGAACACAACATGTTCTGTGCTGTGTGACATTACTGTGTTGAGCTTTACCTGGGTACTGAGGATTGAACTCAGAATCCTCATGCTTCTCCAGTAACACTACTGGCTGCACCGTAGCCAGCCCTTCATTGCAGTCTTATGAGACTGTCGTTTACCAAATTGTAGTGGTACACAGCTATACCAGGAAGCATATCACCAAGAATGCAATGACATAAATGCACAACTTAGGAAAAAGAGAAACAGCAATGTGACTCTGTTCCACGGTGTTGGGAACTCAGCTTGATGGCTTTGAGGCTGGCTGGCACCAAGGGATGTAAATGAACTATTCTCAATATAAATCTATCCTACAACGGAGGGACTGGCTCAGCCATTAAGAGTACATACTGCTCTTACAGAGGGCCTGAGTTAGGTTTCCTAGCACCCACCCCAGGCAGCTCACAACCACCTGTAACTGTAGTTCCAGGGAATTCAACATTCTCTTCTGACTTCAGTGAGTACCTGCACTCACACACACCCCAATGCTAACACATACAACACATATAATTTAAAAAAAAAACGTAACTAGTCATGATGGCATACAACTTTACTCCTGGCACTCAGGAGGCAGAGACAGGCAGATTTCTGTGAGTTCCAGGACAGCCTGGTCTACATAGAGAGTTCCAGGACAGCCAGGACTATATAGTGAAGCTCTGTGTCTAAAAACATAATAAATGCATAAGTAAAAGGTTTAAATAAACTATTTTACATGTATGTGCTTTGCCTTCATTCATGTCTGTGTACCATATGTGTGCCTGGTGCCCACAGAAGCCATAAGAAGGTGTTGGGGTCTCTAAAACTATAGTTACAGACAGCTGTGAGCTGCCAAGTGGGCGCTAGGAATCAAAGCTGGGTTATCTACACTTGATCTTAGCCAAAAGGCTGAGAAGCAGTAAACCTGGGTTCTCTTCTTAACCATTGAGGTATCTCTCCAATGTCTAAAAAATAAAATAAAAATGTAAACAAGTTTCTTTTGTTGTTGTTATTATTGTTTGACTGATTGTTTGCTTGTTTGTTTGTTTAATGGTTATTTTGGGACAGAGTTTCTCTGTGTAACAGCTCTGGCTGTCCTGAAACTGTCTGTAGACCAGGCTAGCTTCAAACTTACCAAGATCTGCCTGCCCCCGAGTGCTGGGATTAAAGGTGTGCACCACCACCTCCCAGATGTAATCGAGACTTAGGTGACCGCATGCCTGAAGGCTGACGCCAGCTGTTGGCCAGGGTTCCTCGTCTGCAGCTCTCTGTGGGTCTCGGATTTTAGGCTAGGCGGGACTCACTCATATATAGTGTGGTGGTAATTGTGATCCACACGTCGCATCTTGTGTCTTAAGTGTCTACCAAAGGCCTAAGTGTCAACGTGTTGGTTTCCACCCTGTGACATCCCTGAGAGGTGGTGGAACCTTTAATATGTGGAGCCTAGAGGGAAAAGGTTAGGTCACTGTGCACCCACCCTGGGAGGGGGCATTTGGAATCCCTGCCTCTGCTTTTGGTGTTTGCATCCCAGAGCACAGGAAGCAAACAATTCCTCCACGACACACTGGCTGTCAAAATGTACAGCATTGTTACAGGCCTGAAAACAGTGCAGTCGCATGACCGTCGACCTCGGAAACTATGGTTCCAAATAACACTTCTCGCCTTTGATTACCTCAGGGGCAGGAAAGATCACTTAGTGGGTATAGCTGCCCGCCATCAAGTCTTTTTCCTATCTGTTCACAAGTGTCATAGCACAGTGTGGAAGTCAGAGGACAATTTGTCAGTCTCCCTCTCTACCACATGGATCCCAAAGATCCAGCTCAGCTTTGGTGGGAGTCCCTTTATTGTCTAACCCATCTCATTGGCCCCAAGTCATATATATCTGATGAAGATTTAACATCAGAATTGGATCCAAAATACATATTGGATTTCAGAGACTACCGATGATGATGATGATGATGATGATGATGATGATGATGATGATGATGTCATCTTATACTAACCAAAGAAGCCTCTGTGCCACAGGTGTGAGGAATGCTCTGAACTGGGTTGGCCTTTGGGCTTGCCTGGGAAGGAGTTTCTAGATGGGTTCACTGAGATGGGAAGACCCATCCTAACTGTGGGTGGCGCTGTGAGTCAGGATCCTAGACAAACAAAAAGAAAAGAGCAGGAGCTGGGGGGTGGGGGAGGGGAGAGGATCAAGCATCAAAAGCAAGAGGTGTCCTTCACGGTGAGCACTTATGTAGCCTGTGTAAGGTCCTGAGTCCCATCTTCAAGACCAAGAAAAAAAAAAAAAGCACCTAGTCCCCTTTCCTATTCTATCTTCACCTCAATATAATAAAACAGTTGATCCAAGATGGTGGCCCACACCTTTAATCCCAACACTTAGAAGCACACACACATACATTACACAGACATATACACACACTGTACCTACACACACACATATATACACTTCCATACACATATACACACCACACACACTATACACATATACATATACACTGTACATACACTATACACATACATACATACTATACACATATATACACAAACCACACACACTATATACATACACATATACACACACTATACATACACATACCCTATATACATACATACATACATACATACATACATACATACATACATACACACCACCACAACCACCGCCAAATAAACCAAATAGTTAATAAAAGTAAGTTTCCCTTTTCAGACAAAATTCTGACGGGCCCTAGTGACACAGGTTTATCAGCCCAGCTACTCAGGAAGTTAAAATTTGATGTTGGCAAGTTCTTTCGTGGCAGGAAGAGAGCCCCAGGCCTTATAAACACCAGACAAGGGCTCTGCCACCAAACAACACCCCACCATGGGGTTATTTTTCCAAAGCTCTGATCCAAGGAAGATTCTGAAGTACCCGGGGATTGGCTTCTAGGCTATAGGGTATCCTAGTGTGGGTGGCCACAGAGGTGAAGTCACATCTATGAGTTCATGGAGTTTATGTATGTTGGTTACTTTTTGTCAACTTGACACAATCCTGGCATACCTAGAGAGAGGGAATCTCAGTCTCCAGATTGGTCTGTGTGCATATCTGTAGAACATTTTCTTGATTACCGATTGATGTGGAAGGGCTCAGGCTTCAGTGGGTGGTAACACCCTGGGCAGGCGGTCCTGGGCTTATAAGAGCTCGGGCTGAGCAAGCCATGAAGAGCTGGTCAGGAAGCAGCGTCCTCCAGTCTTTGCTTCAGTTCCTGCTTCCAGGTTCCTGCCTGGAGTTCCTATTTACTTCCCTTCCTGACGGACTGAGGTGTGGAAGTGTAAGCTAAATAAGCCATCCTCTCCCTGAGTTGCTTTTGGAGTTTATCACAGAAAGCCAACTGGAAAAATTATACCTCTCCCTATGCCGGAAATGTTTGAAAATTTCAAGTGACTTGTGCTTTGTTTTTAAATTTTTACCAGGTATTTTTTGTGTTGCTTTGTCAAAATATCTGACAAAGCAAAGAAAGGAAGGGCATGTTTTAGTTCATACTACAGTCCATTATGGTGACAGGGGCTGGAAGCCACTGGTCACATGGTGTTCATAGTCAAGAAACAGGGAGGGATCAATGTTGGCTCCTGAATCAGTCAGGATCCTCTAGGGAACAGAACAGGTAGAATACATACATATAGATACACTAAAAGCAGATCTCTTGGGTGACGTAAGGAAGTGGTTGGCTAATCCAACAATGGCTTCCTCCTGACAGACAGGCCAAGAATCAGGTATCTGGATGTCTCAACAATCACAATCTGGTATTGGAGCCCTGGAGAATTTCTAGAGAGCTATTGATCCCCAGTTTACGTTGAAATCCTGAAGAAGTAGGTTCTACTACCAGCACCCTTGAGGGAATGCCTCAGCAACAGGGTCGATGAACTTGCCACTGGTCTTAACTTTTGAGACTGTCTCTAACTAGAACCTGAGGCTTGCCCATTTATGAGGCTAACCTGGCTGGCCACTGATTCCCAGGGACCCACTGTCTCCAGCCGCAGCAGCAATGGGATTACAGCCACACATCTAACTTATTAAGTGAATGCAGAGGATCAAACTCTGGTCCTTGTGCTTTCGTGACAACCACTGTTACCAACTCAGCCATCTCCCCTTCCCCCATTGCCGGCTTTGAAGATGGAATAAAGAAGGGCCCTGGGCTATGCAATGCAGCAGCTTCTGGAAGCTGGAAACCACTCTTTCACAGCCAGCAAGAAAACAAAGCTTTCTGGAAACTGCCAGGAACCAGCTTCTGCCAGCAGCCCCTAGGAGCAGGGGCCGTCCTCCAACAGAGTCTCAAAACAGGTTTGATCCACCAGTTACTCAGGTGAGGTGTCCACTGGGTGTCTGATCCTCAGAGAGTAGAGATGCACTTTTGTGTCTTTTTAAGCCATGGAATCTGTGGCTAGTCGTTACTGCGAGTGTGGAAAACTATTAGGGCTGGTGAGATGGTTCGGAGGATAAAAGCACCTGCCGCCAAGACTAACAATCCACGTTCCCAGAACCCACGAAGTGAAACACGAGAACCAGCTCCTACACGCTGTGGTCTCCACAAGAGGTCCGGCTCTGGTTTTAGTGTCTCTGTGCCCTTGATAAACTCCTAGCTTTGGGGGCTTCCTTCTTTTTTTGGTGTCTTGCACTGATTGTCTGCCCGTACTTTACTGGCCTTGAAGTTTGGCAAGGAAGCCTGGGATCTGGAGTGCGTTTATCAGAAAGACTACAGGGAGTGGGTGGGGTCAAGGGAAGCTGCAGCGGAAGAGCCATACACTCAATTGCGCGCATGTCTGTGAGTCCCGAGGGTATTCAGGGCAGGAAGTGAGTATAGATCACCCCGATTTTCCCAGACCGCCTAAAAGTTCCCTGCAAGCTTAGCCTTGGGCAAATGGGTTTTCTGGCCACGAATCGAAGCTTCTGGAGAAGCCTACGTAAACTTAGTTCGTCATCTTCGCTCCCACCTTCACAGACTCCTCTCTGGGGCACCCAGGCAGAGGGTCTACCTGTCATTGGGGCGAGAAGTCAGCATGGCAACAAGACTGCTTCGTCTTCTTCCACAGCTCTGCAGCCTCCAACTTTCTGCTTTGATCCGGCGCAGACAGGCCCGGGTGCTCCCTGCCTATTCCTGTCGCTGGGCCTCAGCCAAGGTTGGAATGTGGGAGGCCTCTGTGGCTTGGGGCTCCCCACCCTGTCTGAGCACCGCACCTTCTAAAACTGGGGCAACCTCTGCCAGTGCTTGGGTCCCATCGCAAAGTAACTCGTCACTCAAAGCCTAGCCTCAGTTTCCCTATTTGTCAAACAGTAAATACCACTTACCCAAAACGGTTGTTGCAGAATAGTTTTATCTTTAATTTCTGTTTTCATTTCATTCGGTTTTAAAACAGGATCTCAAATAGCCTAGGCTGGCCTCAGACAAGATGTGTAGTCAAGATTGGCCTTAAGCTTCCCAGCCTCCTCTGTCCACCTCCAGAATGCTGGGATTACAGGCATGTGCTATTACAGTGTTCGGGCAGGGCAGTGTGCATGCTAGGCCAGCAGGCCCCATCAGTTCCAGCCCAGCCCCCTCCCGCCGACACAGTCATATGTGCATGTATGTGAATATTTCTAAGGAACAGTCTGCACTTTGAATCTTACAAATAACTGTCAAAAATGGCCACCTTTTATTGTTTGTTATAACATTAGCCAAGTGGTTATAATGTTGGGAAGGTCTGAGCTGTATAGTTCTCTCCTGCTCTAGTTTATATATCTAACAGTGTTGCGAGTAAAATCAGAAAGGAGACACCCAGCTTGGCTCCCGGCTTAACCACCATGTTCCCGAACTAATGCCAGCTACCAGAGGGCCACCTGGTCCCAGCTGGGTGTCCTCCGGGCTACTCTCTCTAGCTAGCCCCCATTGCGACCAGTCGCTGTGCTTTCAGCTCCGGTTCACTCGTCCCTGGAGCTGCTAGTTCCTTCAAAGCTGTACCACCCAGTTGTTGGCAGACCCATCTCCCAGTAACCTGGTAAAGTAAAACTCTAAAGCTTAAGATTATTCAAACAGGTTCATATATCAGCAAATACTCAAATCACAAGATGCCCACACAGATTAGACAAATTATCCCGTCTATCCTGACCTTTTCATATCATCTCTGCCAAAGGCTGGTCAAAGCCGCGCTCATTAAGTCGGCTTCCATCTCCACTACCTTTCTTTCTCCCGGCTCCTCCCTCCCTTCCTGTCTCTGCCTCCCTTAGCTCCGCCTCACTTTCTACTAACCAATCATGGGCCTTCCGCTGCAAATAGATTGGAAAGGGAAATTACTGCCACATAATAGGAACAGGTAATACTTGAACCTGAGTCCCTGGGGTCTACATTTCCCTGAAACTCTGTGTTAACTCCGGTATTCCCATTTCCTCCTGGTCTAGTGAAATGTAGCAGGCACAGGCTGCTGTCCCAAGCTGGAGGCTCAGGGAGACAGCAGTACCTGACACCTGATGGTGTGTGTGTGTGTGTGTGTGTGTGTGTGTGTGTGTGTTTGGAGGGTGGTCACATGAAAACAGTAAGCAGAACTGTAGACCTTCCTATACCTGTCCCTGCCTTTCTTTGCCAAGTATCCTATAAGCTTGGCCAAGATGGTGCCAAGATCAGTGACATCTGAGAGGGCTGACTTGCATACTGATTTAGGCTGAGGCAGTCTCCAGGGCCTACCTCCTCATTGCCTTTGATTCATTCTCTCTCTCTCTCTCTCTCTCTCTCTCTCTCTCTCTCTCTCTCTCTCTCTCTCTCTCTGTTTCTACTATGAAAATAAAATTTGAAAGCAGCGTTGAAACATTCATGGTCAGCAAAGACCACCAACAATTTGTTAAATTTAGTCATAATAATATTAAGTCCCTACAGGGGCAGGGTGACCAAAAATAAAGGCATGCAAGGGCATGCCCAGACAAGTCCAAACAAGCCCAAGTGAGTAATGGGCTATCTGGTCTTTCCCTCCCTTTCTGGAAGGTCCTAGGTGCTGCAAGTTCTGCCAGTTCTGCAAGTTGCTGATGTTTGAAATATCCAATCATGTGTAGCCGCGCGAAAGTGCAACCAATCATATGTAACCGCGCCAAATTTTCCCGCTCTCCCCAACCCCTACCGATAAATATCCCAAGTTTCCTGGGTCCGAGGTCGGAATCTCTATCTCCTGCGTGAGATATGTTCCGGCCCGAGGGCCCTCATCATTAAACCTCCTCTGCAATTGCATCAAGATGGTTTCTCGTGTGTCTTTGGGTTCGTGCAGGGTCTTCGTTTGGGGGTCTTTCACTACCTCCCTCTCCCCACTCTCTCTAGCCCTCCAACTCAGTATGACTTTGAATTCCTAATCCTCCTGCCTCTACCTCCTGAGTGACCACAGCAGTTTATGTGGTGCTGGGGGTGGAATCTAGGGCTTCAGATGCACGAGGCAAACATCTACCACATGGCTCCATTGCTGGCCTCCTTGTATGGCAACATCATCCTCAACATGTATACTGCCTTAGCAAGCTGCCTCCTGACCTCAGCCTCTTCTGGGTTTGGCTGACCTGGACCTGCTCCCAAAAGGTGACAAAAGTCCCCACTTCATTTCTGTGCTCAGCACTTAGCCCAGACCATGCCAGTGAGCCAGGGGTTCAGAAATGTTCATTAAAACAGAGAGGGTTGTGATTGATCCCAGTGGCAGAGTACTTGTCCAGCAATAGTAAAAGAAAACAACGTTTTAAAAAGAACTAAGCACCAAGGTCTGGCGGCGAGGTTCAGCTGATAGACTTCTTGCCTAACCTGCTGTTACTAGCTCTGCATAAGCCAAACATGCTGGCACGGGCCTATAATTCTAGTACTTGGCAGGTAGAAGCAGAAAGATCAAGAGTTCAAGGCCATCCTCAGCTACCAGAAAGGTCTAGGATAGCCTGGGCTACATGAGGCTCTGTCTTGAAAAGAAAGCAAGATTCCACCTAAATGTACCAGAGTATAGCTGCAGAGTAGAGTGCTTGCTCGGCAGAGCTTGGGGATATGGGGAGGGAATTCTTATATAATGCTGTTAGGGTGTAAAGTGGACAGTCAGTAGAGAAAGCAGTGTGGGAATTCCTCGGTATGCAAAAAAAAAAAAAAGGTTTATAAGAACCTTAAAAAATAAAAGTAAGTAATTAAAAAAAAAGAGAGAAGTCTTTTGAGTGTTCAGCAGAGGAGTCAGTAATGAAAATGTGAACTGTGGGGAGGTTGCAAGGGTGGGGTACATGATGTGGAATATATAAAGGACCAATAAAAAGTTAGGAAATGTGGTAAGTGGACACGATGGAATATTATTCAACCCTCAAAAGGATGACAGCCTGTTCTTCCATAATTCGGAAGGAGCCATGTACAGACAGACCCATGCTGTGTGATCTTACACAGATGGGAAATTGGGGTAGAGGGTGTTGGTTTAGAAGTTGAGAGCAAAGAGCAGCAGCTGGGGAGGGAACTGGGAGGAAGATGAGGTGGTCAAGGCTTTGCATACAAAATTACAGTCAAACAGGAAGCCCTGGGGTCCCTTCACTCTGTAGTCATTACCTCCAACAATAAAGAATTGTTTGTTCCAAACAAGCTACAGGAAAGAACGTTATCACAAACATGACAGATGTAATAATGACTCAGTTGGGGTTATTACACAAGGTCTGGAAAACATAAATGGAAACACAATGTGTAATTTTATGTGTAATTATAAATATGTATAATTACTACGTGTTAATTAGGAATGACATAAAACTTCTTAAAGAGCCCATTGTGAACAGTGAGTGACTGAATGAGTGAACAGGTAAATAACCTCTACCTGTCCTGGTACATATCAGCTCAGAGTGTGCCGATCCAGCTGTGTCGCTGCCAATCAAAGGGCTGGCCACTGTGGACAGGAGAGATGGCTGAACAGGTAAAGAGACTCACCACCAAGACTGACAATCTGAATTTGTCACTGGTAGAAGGAGAGACCTCACTGCCACAGAGGACAGGCTCCCTCTGAACTTCATGGAGGCAAAGGGAGCCTGTGGTTGGGGTAGACATCCAGGGAGAGGGACCAAGGCTGAGGAAATGCTGAACCCAGGTTTCCTCATCTGCAAAACTGGAGAAAAACCAAGTCTTTGAAAAGACACAGACACAGACCTCAGGTTCTATAAACATGTGACCTAGGATGCTGACCTCATGCTGGCTTTGGCTTTGTGGAAGCCTTTATGGGACCTACAAGATGGTTCAGTGGGTAAAAGTGCTTGTGGCCAAGACTGAAGACCTAAAAATCCACATGGTAGGAAAAAAACAACACCCCCATAAGCTGTCATCTATGTGTTCCATGGCATTTGTGCACACCCCTAAATTAATTAACTAGTTAATTAATTAATTAATTTAAAAAAAAGCCATGCCAAGTTTCTTTAGCCACTAGTCAAGTTCTTTGTTGGTTTTTGCCTTGCTTCTTCTGAGACAGAGTTTTGCTATGTAGCCCTGGCTGGCCTGGAATTCCTATGTCGTCCAGGATGGCCTGAAATTGACAATCCTCCTACCTATAAAAGCCTTCCAAGTATTAAGGTTTGTCACACCCAATGCTCAGATTCTAAGTTAGTTTGTTTCTTCTTAGTGTGTACATAAGGGGGTGGCATGCGATGGTGCATGTGTGCAGGACAAAGGACAACTTTGTGGAGTTGCTTCTCTCCTTCTACCTTTAGGAGGATTCTGTAGATTGAACTTAGCTCTTCAGGATCTCTCTCCAGTTGGGGTGTGTGTGTGTGTGTGTATTTGTGTGTGATACTATATGTAAATATGTATCATACATATAATGTTATATATATATATATATATATATATATATATATATATATATATATCATACAGAAAACACACATCCCATGGCACCCTTTCTCACACACACTCTCCTTCCACCGTGTGACTCCCAAACCCTGAAGCCAGGTCACTGGGTTTGGTAGCAAATCTATTTACCCACTGAGCCATCTTGCTGGCCTGGTAACACATCTGGAATCAAAAACCACTAAAGATACTGTATTAAGGTTCTCTAGAGTAATTGAACTTCTTTTTCTGCATATATAGAAAGGGAATTCATTAGAATCAACTAATCCAATAGTGGGCTCTGAACAGAAAGTCCAAGAATCCAGTGGCTGTTCAGTCCACAAGGTTGGATGTCTCAGCTGGTGTTCAGTAGATGCTGGGATCCCAAAGAAGTAGTCTCCAGAGCCAGTGAAGGAATGAACTTTAGAGCAAGTTGAGGGCACACAGGCAAAGAACAAAAGCTTCCTTCTTCGATGTCCTTATGTAGTCTTCCAACAGAAGGCATGGCTCAGATTTGATCTGGATTAAAATGTGGCTTTCTGTCACAAAGATCCAGATTAGAAGCAGATCTTCCCACTTCAAATTAAGCAGGAATCCCTTAAAGGTCTGCCCTCTATTTTTGGGTTTTAGTTATCCCAGATGTAGTCAAATTGACAACCAAGAATAGCCCTCAAAACTACCAACCCCAGGAGCTAGCAGATTTCATTGAACTTTTTTCCTTTTACATTTATTTGCATGTGTGCATGTGAGTACATGTGTGTGCATGTGCACACCGTGGCACACATGGTGTTCTCTCACGTCACCATGTGGATCTCAGGAATCAGACTCAGGTTGTCAAGATTAGTGGCCATCTTGCTGGCATTTGCCACAAAATTCTCTCAGGAGACTGAACCCTGCCGGTACCCTGATGCAGAGCTTCAGAACTTCCGAAGGAAGAGGCTGGCCACTCACAGACCTCCCAAGACAAGATCAGGGAATGGTGGTTCACATGTTTGCAGAGTAGAACTTCTACAGGCTTCCTACAGAGAAATCAGCCCCCTGCTGCTGAAGACAGGCCTGTAGCCAACATGCCAGCCTCCAGCAGGGTCTCTGGAGAGCATTCCTGGTTAATAAAACCAAGACCACTGGCAAAAAAATGGAGGGGGAAAAAAATCAACATACAGTCGTGGGAAAATGAGAATTTTGGCCTTTGTTTAAAAAATCATAATGTTACTTTCTGGAAGCCAAATATTCCTCAAAGGGGGATGATTAAACACATAATGGTTCTTCTTTCTGACTTGGCCAAGGTCCTAGCTCAAGCTGCACATCCTCCTCAAAGGACCTGTAGCTCTGTTTATTGACCTTGTGACAGTTTGAGAGGACTGAGGACCCAGGAGGGCAAAGCTAGGAATTCCAGGTATGACCGTTCAGCCGAAGTCCCGGTAAAGCAGGCCTCAAAGTTTCCTGGTTCTTAAAATGGGAACCGACTGAAAAAATGTCTTCCACTCAGTAACTGTTGCCACATTTGTTTGGGAGGATCTTCTAGGCGTTTCTCTGAGATCCTGCTGGCTGGAGGGCTGGGGAGGTCCTGAGGGGTGTGTCTGTGGGAGGCAGGCAACGTGGGGGGTGAAGGCAGGCTCCAGGCTGGATGGGTAGGAGCCTGAAGGCATGAGAGACGGATGGATTCTTGGTGGTTTGGGTGGAATTTGACATCCTGCCATTTCCCCTTATCTCCTCATCAGAAGAGAGTCAGAGGAGAGTGTGAGCTCACCCTAACGCAAGCCATTTTCACCTTCTGGTTCCTATCAATTAAAGCCTCTGTCATCTGCTGATCCGTTTTTGGAAGACTGAAAGGCATTTCTGGGCTGGGTGGCTTGAAGCTAATTAGTCTGTCTCCATCTATAAGATTAAGGAATCACTTCACAAACTTCCACACAATGGAATCAGGATTTGAAGCTCAATTCTGCCATTTATTAGCTATGGTGTCATCTCATGGTACTTACTTGATTAAAGCTGTGCTATCCCCCTCTATAAAATGGAAGCAGTAACAGTCCAGGTCCACATACTCACACAACAGTTGGGTTGCTCTCCTGTCAGGTTCACACCAACATACTGGACATTCTGCGTGCGTGCGTGCGTGCGTGCGTGCGTGCGTGTGTGTGTGTGTGTGTGTGTGTGTGTGTGTGTGACTATACATGCCCATGGATGCATGCAGGTGCTTATAGAGGCCAGAAGAGACCATCAGCTCCTCTGGAGCTGGGGTTAAGACAGCTGTGAGCTGCCCCTTATGGGACTCGGAACTAAGCTCTGGTCCTTTTGAGAGAGCAGCAAGTGGTTGACCTCTGACTCTCCAGTACCAGGCTTAGAAGTGCATACACCACAGTGCCTGGCTTTTTATGGGTTCTGGGGATAAGACTTATGTCCTCTGCCTGCTCTGGGAGCAATATACTTAGCCAACCTCCTCAGTCTGCTACTTGACTTCTTTCCTCATGACACACTCCTTTTTTGACATCGGTCTCCCTAATAGTGTTCTCCTCCAGGAGCCAAGCCATGCTTGGTTACCTGCTTGCTATGGGGGAAGGCTGAGTTCCTAAGGTTCATGTGCTAAAAGCTTTGCTCCTAGGTGGTGCTTTGGAAAGCCTCCGGAACTTTTAAGAGATGGAGACAGGGCTAGAGAGATGGCTCAGAGGTTAAGAGCACTGACTGCTCTTCCAGAGGTCCTGAGTTCAATCTACAGCAACCACATGGTGGCCCACAACTATCTGTAATGAGATCTGGTGCCCTCTTCTGACCTACAGGGACATATACAGGCAAAATATTGTACTCATAATAAATGTGTATGGTATTTTGAAACCATAGGCCTCTGTCTGTCCTTCCCTCCCTCCCTCTCTTTTAGTCTATCTATCTATCTATCTATCTATCTATCTATCTATCTATCATTTATTATCGATCCACCATCTGTTTATCTATCACCTATCTTTCCCCCCTCTTCTTTATTTCTCTTACCCCCACGCTCATCCTCTTTCTCCTTTTCTCCCTCCATTCTCTCTTTATTTCTTAGGAGAGGTCTCGTTATGTACCGTGGGCTAGCCTGGAACACTTGTTCTTCCTGCCTCAGCCTCCTGAGTGCTAAGATTACAGACAGATGCCATCACACTGGCTGAACTTTTTCTAAGCTGATTTTCTCAAGTGTGATTGTTAAGGTTTACTGTCAAGTGGATCTAGAATCATCTTGGAGACAAATCTCTGGGCATGTCTGGGAGAGGTCTCTAGACTGGGCTAACAGAAGTGGAAAGGTTGACTCTGAGTGTGGGTGGTACCCTTCTATGGGTTGGAGTCCAGGACCAAATTTTAAAATGGGAGGAGCCCAGCACCCACATTTGTCTCTGTGTTTCTTAATTTCAGATGCAGTATGGTCAGCTGCCTCATTCCCCTGTGCCAGGATGAACTGAGACCTCGAACTGTGAGCCAAGGGAGTCTTCCTTACTGAGGCTGCTCTTGTCGGGGATTTTGTCACAGTAACAAATAAAGTACCTGTGACACTCTGGTTGTTCAATCTCAGATTGAACAAACATAGTATCTTAGGCAGGAAGCTGTGAGACAATCTGTCATTTCCTCCAGAAAGCCCTCCTGGATAAGAACAACCCTTTTAGTGAACTGACAGATACCCTGGACTGAAGATCTTGCCATCACATGGGTCCCAGACATACTCAGCTGCATTTTAAAATCTCTTGATGTGTCTTTCTGCTGGCTTCCTGACCTCAAGACAGGAAACATGTCACAGTCCTCCCCCTCTTCCTCTTCCCCTCTTCCTCTTCTTCTTTCTTCTCCTCTTCCTCTTTCCCCTTCTTTTTTCTTTTCTTTTTTGACAGAGTCTCATATAGCACAGGCTGACCACAAACTTGCTATTCAGCTAAGGATGACCCCGAACTTCTGATCCTCCTGCCTCCACCTCTAGAATACTGAGATTACAGATCTGTACCACCATGCCTATTTTAGGAAATCTGGGTGTGTTGGGCTCAGATTCTACCACCTGAGCCCCATGCTCAGCCCCACCTAGTTCTTTGTTTTGTTTTGGTCAGGTGATTATTTTACAGGTATTCTCTCTTGTTGCTTCTTAACTAGCTGGGCAACCTACTGCTCCACTGATGATATCACTTACGATGTCACGAGGGTGGCAGGTGGCAGCCATCTACAATTGCAGCCCAAGGCTGTGCAGTACCCAGGATCTCCTTAATGTTCTAAAAAGTTCTCTGGCTAAAGAATGGTGCAGCATCAGATGGGTGGCGTGGACAATGTCTCCAAACGTGCTATTTCCATCATCTAATGTTTCTCTGCTCCTTTCTGTCTGACCTGGGCAGAGGCAGAGGGTACTGCTCTGTGTGGGCCAATCTGCTCTGAGTGGTCAGTTACACTGTCACCTCCAGATCTTTCCAGTCACTGGTTGCCTTGGAGACTTTATGGTCAACTTTTTTTTGAGACCTAGGAAACAGATCTTGGGGGCCAAGTTGGCTATATCTCTGGCCTGGCCTCTATGCACCTCAAGCATGTGACTTTGATCTTATTGGAGTTGAGTGACTGGAAAAAGTTGCACTGTGTCCTCTTGTAAGACAAAAGTCCCTCCCCCCCTTTTTCTTGTAAAGACAGGGTCTTACTATGACGTTCTAGCTGGCCTGATACTCTCTAGGTAGACCAGGCTGGCCTCACTGAGACCCACCTGCCTCTGCTTCCCAAGTGCTGGGATTAAAAACGTGTTCTACCATGCCTTGTACAGACCCTAGATCTAAGAGGGAGATGCGATCCCCCCTCCCTCATCCCTTCTCTGTTAAGCATGTCTGAAACACCAGCTCACCCACCAGCCACCTCTAGGACCTCTGCTTTCCCTCTCCCATCTTAGGGTTATGACCCCTGTCCCTTCACCCCCTCTCCACTAGGGGGCCCCATCTCTGTTTTCTTGTGTTCTTCCGGAGTCAGCTGAAATTTCTGCCACTCCTTCCAAGAAGCCCCTGCCTCTCAAATGTCCCTCCCCCCTTCCTTCTCGCCCGGAGAAGCCACGTGCCATTGAGCATACAGTTCCAAAACTTCCTTCTTCCTCAAAAGCTTTCCTTGGTGGCAACTCCACAGTAGGGTCGTGCATGCTGCTGCCTTTGATGAATCTGCTGGGAATAGATACTCAGGGTGCTTCCGTGTTTAACCCTACAGACACTTGCAAAGAACGGTCTTTTCTTTTGAGCTTCTGTGTAAATGAGGTCTCAGTCTGTAGCACAGGCTGGCCTGGAACTCGCTAACGACAACCTTCTCGCCTCAGCCTCCCGAGGGCTGGGGTTTCACGAATACAGCACCAGTGCCTGCAAGGACATTCTTGGGTGCACAGATGTGGTAAGATAGTTTAGGACAGAGCCTGAAGGTGGAGGCGTTGCTGGGTCAGACACCACAGGCAGGGTTTGGATTTAGAAAAACTGGCCCAGGACTGAGGGTGTGGCTCAGTCGTTGGTTCTCACTTAGCGAACACGAAGCCACAGTATTAACTGAGCGCGGAGGCGCACCCCTTAATCTTGGTATTTAGGGGGTGGAGTCAGGAGGATCACAAGTTCAAGGTCAGACCGAGATCTGAACTGAGGCCACCCTCTGCTACCTGAACTCCACGGAAAGGAAGGAAAGAGAAGGAGGGGGAGGGGAGGAGGAGGAGGAGGAGGAGGAGGAGGAGGAGGAGGAGGAGGAGGAGGAGGAGGAGGAGGAGGAGGAGGAGGAGGAGAAGAAGATACCTCGGGCAGAGAGCACAATAGGCTGGGGAGACACATCGAGACTAGTTAGAGCTGGATAGAGAAGACGGAGCTTTGGGATGGAAAGTGGGCTTTTCTTGGAGAGCGTCCCCAGTGTCCTACAATGAGCCGGGCCCCCTCCTCCCCTCTTCCTCTAGTAGGAACGCTTAGATCTTCTGAGATCCAAAAAGCCTTGTGGGGGGCCGGCCACACCCAAGACAGGGATTTGAGGGGGCGGGGCGCAACGCCTTTAGTGCTTAATTAAAAATCCTTTGTCTTGCTTACAGACCTGCTGGGGTTTCCTACTGGGCCAGCCTTTGGTTTTGCTCTGTCCTTTGGGGTGACACTGGAAGAGGCAGGTGCCCAGAGAATCCTGTCGCAGCACAACAAAGCCTTGGCTTTTAAGGACGGACACCAGGGCATTTTCTAACTTCACCTATTCATTCCGTAGTCGGTTCATTCATAGTTATTTCTGAGACTCTCCCTTGCCGGACTCTAGACCGGGGGTGGGAGGGTGGGGGGGGGCAGTCTTAAGGATAAACCACGCCCCTTTCTATAGTGTCTTGTCTTGCTTACTTTTTAAATTTTGTAACTTATTATTTATTTATTTATTCATTCATTTATTATTTATTGTGTGGTTTGGGATCTGGTTCTCTCTACCCGGTGAATTCCATTACATTCAGGTTGCTAGCCTTGACAGCAAACTCCTTCCCCTTTCGCCATCTTGCCCACAATCTTTTCTGTTTTTAAGACAGGATCACCTGTAGTTCAAGCAAGCCTGAAACTCACTGTGTAGCCAAGGATGACCTTGAACTTCTGATCCTCCTGGGTGCTTGAATCACAGACAACGGTATATATCAGGGACTGAGCCCAAGACTTCCTTTATGGGTTGTACCAACTGACTCACATTCCTGGCCCCTCAGGAATTCTTTTCCTTACACGAGTAACTGTGTGAGGAAGAGAAAGCCTGTACCCATTGCCTCTTGAGAGTCACATAGAAAGCGACCTGGCAGACTATACCCTGAAGGGTCAAAAGGAAACTGACTCAATTTCACACAATGCCAGGACACAGGGAGGCCTTCTCTGGGGATGTGACGCAGAAGCAGAGTTTTGAAGGATAAATAGGAGTTTGCCAGAGAGCCAAATCAAACTGACTGATCTTGCCTCTCCGATTGATCTTTCCTATTTTCATCGATGTACACACAAGCTCTTCAAATGACACTCCCATGTCAGATTAGGGGTTCTGGGGCCCTTTAAGGGGTGCTGCGAGAGGGACAGGATTCTCGCTCCCTTGGGCCCCATAGCACCGAATCCCATGCGATCTGGTTTTTCATTCAGCAGAGTGCTTACTGATTGCTTTTGTCTCAGGGTGCTGATTCTCCCGGGACGAGAGATTTATTTAGTCCTAGTCTTCGCAGACTTGACTCTTATTTGTCTGAGGAAATATATTTCTTGGGTTGTTCCCAGAGGAGCAATGCTAGGTCATTACACTGTGAATTGTTAGTCCATAAAGGAGCGGTCCCTCACTCACCCGACTCTGAGCCTGGCTCGTTTGGAACACCGGTTACCTTAATCCTTCCTGGTGTCAGGATGATGGCTCGGCGCGGTCCGGAAGTGAGAGCCCGCGGGTTATTTGTGGATGTGCGGTAAATGTGGCTCCCCTTCAGGACCTCTATTTTCACGAAGCTTGAGACAGAGGCAGAAGAGTGGGGAGGAGGGGGCCCCAGCGCTAGTCAGAAACTTTTAGTGTCCTGGTTGGCACCCGACAGTGTGATAAACAGTAACCCGTGGCTTGGTGTCAGTTCCAAGTACATCTCAGACCCAAGGGAGAACTGAAGGTGTCACACAGTGGGCAGACCTGCAGGAAACACTGGATTCTGTCGCTGTATACACCAGCACTGTATGCACCAGGTATGGTACACAGGCTACACACACATGTGTGATGGTACACACGTTACACACACGTGTGTGTTCAAGTTCAGCCTTGGCTACATGTTGAGTTTGAGACCAGTCTGAGCTACATGAGACTCTGTCAAAATAAAATAAAATAAAATAAAATAAAATAAAATAAAATAAGTTGTCTGGTCCATTGCTGCATAGTCTGCCTTGCCTCACCAGTACCATCTTTGACTGGTCAAGGTCTGGGCCTGTTCCTCTTCCATAGCCCCAGCATCAGCAGCTGCCTGCTAAGGCAGCGATGCCCACACAGGGCATGGCCACGCCTCTCCCCATGGTCTTTATATCAGGAGGAGCTGATGTAACCTTCCATGGTAACCTGCCTGGGTGTGTCCTCCAGCATGCAGTCTGGTACCCAACTTAAACCTGGGCACTCCCTTCTGCTGTGTTCTGTGCCTCCTGATGTCTGCACTGTAGCCCTGACACTGAGGCCCAGAACAGGCAGCAGAGAGATGTCTTTAAGCCCATTTCCCTACTTCCCCCAACAGAGACACAAGGGACAGGAATCCTGGCCCAGAAAGAAACACCTGCACCAGGCAAGTAGACAGAGCCAAAGTCAGTAGTGAGCCATCTCTCCAGTCGCCAATGCCCAGATATTTTCACATAAGTTCTGGAGATTAAATTTAAATCCTCATACCTGCAAAATGAGCACTTATTTTAAGGCTAAGCCTCTCCTCTGCCCTATCTATTTTAACTATTTTTTTGGTTGCTTTATTTTATTTTATTTTATTTTATTTTATTTTATTTTATTTTATTTTATTTTGAGACAGGGTCTTACTTTGTAGTTCTGGCTGGCTTAGAACTCCCTTTGTAGACCAGGCTGGCCTTGAATTCCCAGATATTTGCCTGCCTGGGCCACCTGAGTGCTGGGACTAAAAGTGTGTGCCATCATCCAGCTTTCTTTTATAAAAAAGCAAAACAAAAGTCTGGTTTGCTTTCAGGCAAGCTCTCATGTAGCCCAGCCTGACCTCAACTCTATTAGCTGAGGAAAAGCTTGGGCTTCTGACCCTCCAGCCTCTGCTTCCCAGTGCTAGAATTGCAGGCACACACCACGCTTTTTCTGTGTGATGCTAGGATTTAATTCGTGGCTTCATGCAGGCTAGACAAACAGTATCAATGAAGGCATATCCTTAGCCCCCAGGTTTATATACCTGTCTCTGTGGGGGAAGGGAGTGCTGGAATCATCAAGAAGGGAAAGTGGGCTGTCTTTCCGATGCTACCCTTTTCCAGACAATGCTACACAACACAATGTTTCATTCCTGGAAACTAAACAACAAAACAACCAAGATTTTGTAATGTTGTGTCAGTGTCATAGACCAGGCTGGCCTTGAACTCTTGCTCCGGCCCCACTTGCTCTGGCCCAAAGTACACTGTAGCTGTCTTCAGACACCCATATGAGGGCATCAGATCTCACTATGGATGGTTGTGAGCCATCATGTGGTTCCTGGGATTTGAACTCATGACCTCCTGAAGTGCAGTTGGTACTCTTAACCACTGAGCCATCTCAACAGCCCTGGCCTTGAACTCTTGATCTTCTCTCCTCAACCTATCAATAACTGGAAAAACATGTGTGCCACCCTCCCTTCCCCCCCAACCTTCCTCCCTCTCCCAGGTCTTTTAAGATTGTGCCCATGGATTTTATAGTTCAGAGTCCAGGCCCAGAGCTGGGAGGAGCTGGTTGGGTCTGTGTGGTGCTGTCTGGATGCTGGCTGCAGAGAGTCCGTGGACAGAGCTCCCCCAATAGCTGCTCACCTGTACCGAACATGGACCATTCGTGACTGGTGACTGAGGCAACAGCCATGGGCACCTGCCTTTCCCACAGCATACTGCCTTTGGGATCAGCTCTATGACTGGGCAATACAGGGCCCCAAAGCAAGTGACCAGAGACAAGGAAAAACTGAGCAGACTTCTCAGACAGTCCTGGCTATGGAAGTCACCTGTTGTTACTTCAGTGATACTCTTTTTGGGGACAAACTAGCTATGAGTCAATCCGGATTTGAGTTTGAGAGCAACAGACTGAACTTTAAAACCACAGAGAAATGAAAACAGACACAGTCAGCCACCCACCCAAAGACAAGTCTCTCTCTCTCTTTCCCTCTCCCTCTCCCTCTCCCTCTCCCTCTCCCTCTCCCTCTCCCTCTCCCTCTCCCTCTCCCTCTCCCTCTCCCTCTCCCTCTCCCTCTCCCTCTCCCTCTCCCTCTCCCTCTCCCCCCTCTCTCTTCTCTCCTACCCATGTATATCAACAAGCACACACACATCTCCACAAAGAAAGCACTGACTCTCTTGAAAGTTGTCCTCTAACTTCCATATGTTTGTATGTGTGCACACTCACGCACACACACATGCATATAGAAAACACCATACTCACCAAAGAAATAAATGGAATATAAAAGCTTTAAGTGGTTGGAGAGATAACCCAGTACTTAAGAGTGCTTGCCCCTCCTGTCGAGGACACAAGTCAGTTCAGTACCTAGCGTCCAGTTCAGGAGTTGCATCTGTGACTCCATCTTCAAGGGATCCAGTGCCCTCTTCCAACTTCTACAAACACACACACACACACACACACACACACACACACACACACACACACACTCACATTCACATCAACACATGTATGTACACACTTTAAAAAAATAAGTTAGACAAAGGGGGGGGTATGGAGAGACAGACAGAGAGACAGGGAGAGAGGGAGAAGTACTCCTAAGAAGAAGACTCCTGAGGCTGAGGGTTTAAAGTATGTAACACTCTTGCAGAAGCTCAGTTCCCAGCACCCACTTTGGGAAGTTTACAAATGCCTGTAACTACAACTTCAGGGGCTCTGAACCCTCTCTGGCCTCTGTGGGTACCTGCACCCATGAGCACACACACACACACACACACACACACACACACTCATACACACATACACACTCATACACACATACACAGAGAGACGGGGGAGAGAGAGGAGGGAGTTCATAGACATACAATTAAAAAGAAAAAATAATCTTAAAAAGAATTGAATACTTTTTTTTTTTTTTAAAGCGATTCTTCAGAAAAACACCACCAGCAGTCCAGTTTCCCAGAGGAAGCTCTCTGCAGGCAGCCTTCTGCTTTCTGTCCTGAGATGTTTAGCTGTATTCTGTATGAGTCTCAGGTCACTGGGACCCTACAAACCATGTTCTTCTGTGACTGGCTTATTGTGTCTAGCATGGTTCTCAAGGCTTATCCATGTAATAGCACATGTGAGAACCTTATGTTTTCTGAGTGTGTACAAGTACACGTGATATGCATGTATGTATGCATGCATGTATGTATGTATGTATGTATGTGTATTTGCCTTTATGGGTGCATATTTGCATGCAGATACATATTCATGTAGAGGTCCAAGATTGACATCAGGTCTTCTTTGATCCTTCTCCATCTCACTTCACAGAGGCTGTGTCTCTCACTGACCCTGAGCTCAGTGTTTCAGCCAGTCTGGCTAGCCAGCTTGCTCTGGGCATTTCCTGTCTCTGCCTCCCTTGCACTGGGTTACAAATTGTCACGTCCATCCCATTTTCAAATTCTAGGCTTCACACTTAATGACAAGGCCTTTATCCACCAAGCATTTCCCCAAGCTTCCCTCCCTTTTATGGGTGAATAAGAGCCTATCACGTGCCTGTGTGACATTCCACGTGTTCTCGTTATCCCTTCAGGGACACTGGGATGCCCCAGCCTATGTGAATATTGGTGCTGGACACATGGTATGTGAATATCTTCCTGGGTACTTACTCTCAGCTCTTTGGGGTATAGACCTGGAAGGGGTTCTGCTGGCTCCTGTGACAGTCACCTGCCAGTTTCTGTCCCCAGCAGTCAGGCTCCCAGCTCCTATATTCACCAGCACTTGTGACTTTTTGCCTTTTGTTTTTCCAGAAGTCTTGCTTTGTTATCCATGCTGTCTTTGAACTTCCCTCTGCTCCCAGCTTCTGAGCAGCTGCGACTGAGTTCCACACGGCTACGCCTGGCTTCTCTTCATTTTCCTTCTTTTACTTTTATTTTATTTTTTATTTATTATTTTAAATTTAATTAATTTATTTAATGTATGAGTGTTCTGCTGCATGTACCCCCACATGCCAGAAAAGAGGGCACAAGGTCCCCTAATAGATGGTCTTGAGCCACCATGTGGGTCCTGGGAATTGAACTTAGGACTTCTGGTAGAGCGGTCAGTACTCTTAACTGCTGAGCTGTCTCTCCAGCTTCTTTACTTTTATTTTATATATCTTCTAGATGCATTTATTTTACTTTTTATGTGTTTGAGTGTTTTAGCCTGTGTGTCTGTGTGTCGTGCATATACAGTTCACATGGAGTCAGAAGAGGTCTTCAGATGCCTTGGGATTGGAGTTCAGACAATTGTGAGCCACCATTAGGTGCTGGGGACTGAACGCAGGTTCACAAGAAGAACAAGTATTCTTACCCACTGAACCATCTCTCTAGTCCTTAAATTTTAAATTAAATTAATTACTGTTGTGGTAGGGGGATTGCACTGCAAGGCATTCATATGGAGGTCAGAGGACACAGACTTGATGGCAAGCACCTCTGCCCATCGCGTCACGGGAAGATGGAGCTGGAGAGCTGTTATTCTGACTCAGTGCTGCCACCCAGTGGACGTACAGCACTTAGCCTCTGTGGAACCTGGGCTTTCTCCATCACAAAACAACAAAACTTTAATCTCTGGATTAAACTCTGGAGGCAGAAGCAGGCAGATCTCGGTGAGTTCTGGTCCAGCCTGGGCTAGATATTGTGAGACCCTATCTCAAAATAAATAACAATTGGACTGGAAATAGATGTTCTGGATGCTTTGTAAAACATAATTTTAAAACATAATTGTATGATGATGATGATGATGAGTGTGTGTGTGTGACAGAGAGAGAGAGAGAGAGAGAGAGAGAGAGAGAGAGAGAGAGAGAGAGAGAGAGAGAGAG
This sequence comes from Arvicanthis niloticus, assembly GCF_011762505.2. Lineage (NCBI taxonomy): Eukaryota > Metazoa > Chordata > Mammalia > Rodentia > Muridae > Arvicanthis > Arvicanthis niloticus. Next base: position 8,837,448 of record NC_047667.1, read on the forward strand.
AGAGCATACCATGGTACCCATGTGGAGGTCAGAGGACAGCTTTGTGGAGTTGGTTTTCTTCTTTTACCTTCCGTTCTAGGCACGGAACTCAGGTCATAAAAGCTCCTTTGCTTCCCCCCCCCTTTCATGAATGGGGACATAGAGTGGTTTCTAGAGCTTGCTGGATCTTGAAACCTTGTCTCCACCTTTATGGGGTCACCCAACTCAGAAGCTTCCATCACAGTTTCGTGTGGCCCAGGCTGGCCTAGAAACCACTGTGTAGCTGAGGATAACCCTGAACTGCCCATCCTCCTGCCTCTACCTCCCCAGTGCTAGTGTAACAGGTGTGTGGCACCACATCTGGTGAGACTGAACCCAGGGCTTCCTGCAAACTAGGCAAACATTCTACCATCTGAACTGTATCCCCACCCCCGTGACGTGCTGCTGGGAGTACTGTGGATACGGCATGGATAACTCTTAGGTGCTTCTCTAGAAAGAGAGTTCCAACACCAGCCAAAACACACCATGGAGCTCAAAGCTGCAATTGCTTTGTTCTCTGTGTTTAGGGTTCAGACTCACTGGGAGGAATGACGTCTGAAGACGGCTGTGAAGACCCTATTCTTGGTTTTCTTTTGCCCCCTGGTGGTGTAATCTGGAAAGGCACTGGTGAAGGTCCACTGAGGTGGGTGTCCTCTAAGTTAGACAGGATTTCCAGAGTCCACAGGCAATAGAAGCCTCTCTACGTTTCCACCCTTCACTTAGCTAGTTCCTGAGCTCTCACCAGGGCCTTTTCTTTTTCAGGTTTTCTACAATCCTTCCATAGAAATAGACCAGCCAGGGGGCTGTCCTTTGGGCTTGTCCTTTCCCAATGGATCTTGTGTGCCCAGAGCCATGAAGACCTCAGCAGGGGAAAGACAGGTGTGCAAGAAAGCAACGAGAAGCCTCTCTTGGGGGTGTCTACTTCTTGTACACTTTGTGGCATTTATGTGTGTGTGTATGTATGTGTGCTTTCATGTATGAGTGCTTATGAATGCATGTGTATATGTGTGTGAATGTGTGTGTGCTTTCATGTATGAGGTATATGAGTGCATGTGTATGTGTGTATGAACAGTGTATCGCCATATTGTTTTCTGTGTCCTTCAGTGAATATGATATAGCTACAAATAGACACTGTACGGGCAATCTTGCATGCGTATTGAGTGTGGAATGGTTAGTAAGGTGTAGAAAGAGTGACATCGCACTCTGTAAGTGGGTAGTAACTCTCATTCCGCTAAGAATAAGAGGTATGTAATCACAGTGCGATGGCCAGGACTAAGAAAGCGAGCAAGCTTCAATAATATATAACATGTCCTCATGCTCAATAATACCTACTATTCCAGCTGTGTTCAGATTTTCAGGTCATTTACCAAGTATCCCTCCCCCCCTTCTTGAAACAGAGTCTCCAGGGTAGCTTGATTTTGAATCTTCTGGGTAGCCAAGGTAACCTTTGGATTTGTGGTCCTCTTGCCTCTGTTGGGATTTTGTATGGGAGCACCTTAGGCTGTCCCGAGTTAGGAAAGGGAGGTGAGATCCTACAGGACCCTATTAAGGCCCCCAGTGGTGGTGGGCACGCAGCATCTGCAGGGAGCATCTGAAGAGTGACTCACTGATGGGACTTTGCTGTGAGGCCCATAAAGACCCCTCCCACGTGACAAGGACCTGTGGTGAATTTGGTGGCCTCTCTGCTTATTTCCTAGATGGTGTGAGCTACAAGCTCTCCTTTCTTTTCCTACGCTGTCTATACTCTGTGATCTAGTTCCACTTTGCGAACACGGGCAAGGCCGGGATCTCGAAGGCTGAAAGCCCCGTGGATGATTCTGCTTTTCTCAATACAGAGGGTTTTATCTTGAGGGATAAAACCCTCCTCTCCTCTCTCCACCACTATTGATCCTCCAGATGTGATCTTGGGTATTTCGGGACAGCTCCATTCACACTGAGTAAGCCTGTGGAAGTTGTGGAGAACAGTAGGTTCCGCTTGCATAAATGCTCTGAGGAACCTCTGTCTGATCAACAGAGGCTTTAAAAATGGGGGAGCTGTGTCTCATCAATAGAGACTTAAAAAGTGACTCTTGGCAGGATGCAATCTGAAACTGACAGGTGCGTATCAGGAAAGGTTGTTTGGTTCAACGAGCATGTCTCTGCCTATAATTTAAAAAGTCCCAGTGGACAAAAGACTGCCTTTGGATAAAGAGGAGATGGGGTGGCCCATAGGCAAATAGCAGTTCATAAAGGCAAAGGGAGAAACCCCGAGTTAAGATGACGTGTTTAATTTTAATTGGACATGCTAATTAGGTGAGCCAAAGGGGGCTTTCAGCTGCTGGACTTCAATACTTTGATAGATGGACCCTGGTAATCAGCCTCAGGAGGGGGAAGTGGCCACATAAGAAAATGGACCTTGGTGGCTAGCTTCAGGAATTTAAACTAATGGTTTTAGCAAGGCGGAGGAATGGGAGAGGCTGGCAAGGCCTGCCAGAGCTGCGCTAGACCCTTGTGCTTGCTCACCATGCCCTCGCCACACTCTGGCCACGCTCTGGCCACGCTCTAGCCACGCCCTCACATGACATCACCATGTCCTTGCCACACCCTTGTCACACCCTCACCACATGCCTGCCACGCCCTTGCCACGCCCTTGCCACGCCCTTGCCCTTTCTATTTACACTTTACTCTTTTTGCTGCCTGTTTGCAGTTCAGGCTCACTGTCTGCTCCTTCTGCCATGTCTGCCTCTTGTTGCCACGCTCCTGGGCTACGATGTTGAATCTTTGAGGTGAAATAAACCCTCTCTTCCTAAAGTTGCCTTTGATCATGATACTTTATCACAGCAACAGAAAAACTAATCCAGACACCCAACATGGCTCCAGATGTGAGCACAGGCACCCGGCTCTGTGGTTCACACCCTGTAAGACACCTGAGTAGAGGACCTGTGCGTGTGGTCTTTGTGCCATCCTCACTTAAAGAAATGTGCAAATGTGATTTTTATTTTTATCTTTACAGTTTCAGGGAAGACACGATTGGCAAGTGCCCTACCACTGAGCCCTGAGCTTCTAGGAGGCAGGGTCTCATGTAGGCCATGTTGGCCTAGAGAGCTTTATGCACCCGAGGATGGTCTTGCATTGCTCATTCTTCTGCCTCTGCTCTTGAATGCTGGGATAGCAGGCATGAGCTACCACACGTGGTTATATGGCGCTGAAGTCTGAGTCTGGGCCTTCCACATGCTGGGCAAGCCCTGGACCAACTGCGCGGCGTCTCCAGCCATGAGTGGATGGAGCCGACCCTCCTGCCTTTGCTTCCCAAATCTGCCACGATAGGTGTTCACTATCATGGCGGGTCCTTTTTTATTATCTCCTTTAAAAAGATATGTTTACAATTTAATTTATCTTATGTGTATGTAGTAAGTGTCTGCATATGTACCGTGGGTGTGCCTGGTGCCCTTGGAGGCTGAAAGACAGCATCAGATCCCCTGGAACTGGAGTTAAAGATGGCTGTGAGTCACTGTGTGGGTGCTGGGAACAGAACCCTGGTCCTCTGCAAGAGCAGCAAGTGCTCTTAGCCATGGAGCCATCCCCCAAGCCTCCAACTTCTACTTAAGAACACACTACATTGTCTTTTAGGAATGTCATGGTGGTCGGGTTCTTGTGTCAACAGTCAGCTTTAGTCTCATGTAGCCCAGGTTGGCCCTTAACTTCTGATCTTCCTTGGTCTACTTTTTGAATTTTGAGATTCTCAGCATTTACTACTATGCCTGGCAGTTTTGCTATCTATCTATCTATCTATCTATCTATCTATCTATCTATCTATCTATCTACTGTTGGGGGAGGGGCATGTGTGCATGCTGGGCTTGCCTGTGGAGATCAGAGAGTAGGTTTCTGGACTCAGTTCTCTTTCATGGTGGGTTCTTGGCCTTGATCTCAGCTCCTCAGGTTTGTGGATCAAACTTCACATTTTTAAAATTTCACCTGTGTGTTTTGCTCGTGTGTATATATGTGCACCAAGTGTGTGCAGCATCTTAGAGGGCCAGAAAAGTGTATCAGATCTTCCAGCACTGGAGATGCAGATGGTCGTGTGTTGCAACATGGGTGCAGGAAATAGAACCTGGGTCCCCTGTTACAGCTGCCGCTGGGCTTAGCTGCTGAGTGTCTCTCCAGCCTCAGCTTTAGACTCTTAACGTCCCTAACAGAAACGCCAGGCTCACTGCCCTCATCCCGACAGCATCCTTTCCATCCCTCTTCAGGCCTCGGCAGCCACAACCCTCCCCTCTGTCCCTCTGTCCCTCTGTCCCTCTGTCCCTCTGTTCCTCTGTCCTGATTTGAGTCTTCCCGTCATTTCCTGTGAATGAATCGGAGCCTGCAAGGTCCTCTGAGACTGGGTCCTGAGGGCTTCAGGATGCAGCTTTCTAGAGCTAACACCCACCCTGGTCTTTGAGTCATTCATGGCCCTGTAAGAAACCCAGGCTCTTTGAGCCCAATAAACTTAGTGGTTCACTAATCTGGACTTGGGAAGAATTGTCTCTTTGGTCTGTCATTGATCACACCTCTCTAGGAACAGCCTGACAATAAAACAGTGAACTGTTCACTCGCACTACCAAAGACGACTTCCCCTCCCCCGACTCCTCCAGTGATCTGCCAACACTCACTTTCAGTGGGTGTGATTGTGGGTAAGGAAGAGGGGGTTCACGGGCAGGAGGATACTTCAGTGCAGCTTGTTGCCAAGCGTGATGACCCACGTGACAGGGGGAGAAAACTGACTCCTGCAAGCTGTGCTCTGGCCTCCATACACACACCACACACACACCACACACACCACACACACCATACACACACCATACACACACCACACACACACACACACACACACACACACACCATACACACACACCACACACACACCACACACACACACCATACACACACACCATACACACACACACCACACACACACCACACACACACACCACACACACACCACACACACACCATACACACACACCACACACACACCACACACACACCACACACACACCACACACACACACCACACACACACCATACACACACCACACACACACCACACACACACCACACACACACCACACACACACACCACATACACACCACACACACACCATACACACACACACCACACACACACCACACACACACCACACACACACCACACACACACCATACACACACACACCACACACACACCATACACACACACACCATACACACACCACACACACACCACATACACACCACACACACACACACACCACACACACACCACACACACACCACACACACACACCACACACACCATACACACACCACACACACACACCACACACACACACCATACACACACCATACACATCACACACACACCACACACACACCATTCACACACCATACACACACACCATACACACACCATACACACGTATGCAAGCATGAGGATTTGAGTTCAGATCTTAAGCATGCATGTCAAAGCCCAATTAGGAGGTGCACTGGGCAGCCCCAGAGCTGTGGGGCTGGGGTAAAAACAGAAGGATCTCAGGGCTCACTAAGCAGAGCTGAATTAAGGAACTCCAAGTTCAGAGAGAGAACCTGGCCCCAAAAGTGGGCAAAGAGTGATACAAGAAGACACCGGAAGTCTACCTCTGGCTTCCCTAGAGGCATACACGACGAAGTGCACCTGAACACACACACACACACACACACACACACACACACACACACACACACACACACACACACACACACACACACACACACACACACCCTCCACAGCAGGTGCATCCAGGGGAACTGAAATGTAATGTGCATATAGGCCACCAGGTGGCGCCCTAATGCCACAAAAAGACTATGTGGGTTCACGGCCGCTCTTGAAGGTCACCTGGCTGCTGTATTTGCTCATTTCACTGGTGCTTTACGGAAGGACCCAGGCGTGCAGGGGGCCTGGGTCAGGATAATTCCTGTTTCTTGCCCCTCCCTCTTCATCTTTCTTCCTTCTTCGTAGAAATAGGGATTGCAGTCGTGTGGTGGTGGGGGGCGCTCCCATGTGAGAGGCAAGCACCTGTTACTGGACTACACCCCCAGTCCATTTCTGTAAGAATTTTCTAAAAGTAAGAATGTTCCTATCATTTGCCACTTTTTTAAAAAAATGGGGTTTCTCTATGTAGCCCAGGTTAGCCCCCAACTCAAGTTTCTCCTACTTCAACATCCAAAGTCCTAGAGCGTGACAGTGTGCCTGGTTTAATACTTAATCTCTTTGCAATTTATATATTTTATGACTGTATGTGTATGAGTGTTTTGCCTGCATGTATGTCTGTGCATCATGTGTGTGCCTGGTTCCCAAGGATATCAGAAGAAGGTATCAGATCTGTAGGGCCCAAGTTACTGACAGTTGGGAGCTGCGCTGCTGGTGCTGGGGGACTAAACCCCAGTCCTTTGGGAGAGCAATCAGTGCTCTTAAACATTGAACCATCTCTCCAGGCCTGGTTTAATACAAAAAACAAAAACAGAAGCAAAAGCAACCACTTCTTTTCACTTTGCACAGTAACTGACAGAAGGCAAGATACAAGAGAAACGTGATCAACAAATAAACCCAATCAAATAGCAATCACAATGTTTAAGAATGCAATTTCCTTTTTTATAGAAGGCGGGGTCTCATGTAGCCAGTCTTACCTATAACTCACTAGGTAGCTAAGAATGATCTTAAATCCCCTGTCCTCTGATCGCTATCTCCTTAGTGTTAGACTTCCAGCCATGAAGCACCATGCTCAGTTTACAACGGCGCTAGCAATATAATCCGGGGCTTCCTGCACGCCAGGCCGGTGCTCTACCCACTGACCCACATCCTCGGGCCTTGATTATTGGTTTTTCACTTTTATGTCAGGGTCTGCGTCACGTGCTCTGAACCTCATTGGTTTGTGGAGTCGGCCTTCATTCAAGGGATTCCCATACTGGCGCAGAGCCGCAAGAAAGCCAGAATTTGTGTATATAGTGAGCCAGGGTCTGGTCCTCGGTACTGTGTGGGGCATCCACTGACTAAGTTCTATGACCCTCAGGGGCCCTGCGCTCTCCCTGTGGTTGTTGCGACAAGTCCATGGTTTGTCCACTGTAATACCTCGGCTATCACCGTAGCGGAGCTTTCCCTAAGGACAGCCTTAGCCCGGGAGACTGGAGGCACTGATATCCTCTTCCGACTCCCCTTCTTCCTTTATCCAAGCAGAAGCATGCGAGTTCTCTTACCAATCAGCTTCTAGAATACAAAGGCCACTGGAGACCAGTGCAGTGGCTTCTCACAGGGTGGGCATGGTTGTGGATGTCTTGGGAATTTAGAATGAGTTAGCTTTTGCCCTACAGAGGAGGTTCGGTAGTGCAAAGAGATGGCTTCGGTTTTGTGTGCACAGGGTCCCCACCTGAAGGCTACAGGGACAGCAGGAATCTTGCTTCACGGTGCAGTGCCTATCCCAGCTTGAGGAGGGGAGAGTCTGGAAGACTAAGCACAAGCAGTCCCAGGCCCGAGGTCCTTCATCCTGCAGGAGCAGGGTAGATAGAAAGACCGAGAACTCAGTCTCCTAAAGTGTGCAAGTGTGTTTAGGAGGCTCTGGGGCCAGTTGGGAAATGAGTCAAGGCAAGCTCTGGGATAGCCCAGAAATGGTCTGGGGCCTGCAGATGGGCTGGAGAGCAGCAGACAGGGTGGGAGGGGCTTGGCAGGGGGCGGATCCACGGGGTCTCCGTGTTTCCTCCTGTTCAGGCTGAGCCCTAGCCCACGGAACTGTGTGTGTATATATGGGAATGTGTGTGAACGTGTGTGTGTGTGTGAGAATGTGTGTATGTGAGTCCAGAATGAGTGTGAATGTGTACACAGTCCAGGGGTCCAACTTGAGTGTCCTTCCTCAATTTCTTTCCACCTACTTTTTTTTTTTTTTTTAAAGCACTCTTAACCACCGAGCCATTTCTCACCCCACCTCCACTTTATGTTTTGAGACAGGGTCCCTAGCGCTTACCTGCCTTCCCATTCAGCAGAGGTGCCTGCTCAGTAAAGCTCTGACTGTCCTCCCGACCCACCGCCCCCCCAACTGTGATCACAAGCTGGCACCACCAAGCCTGGCTTTTGCTTAGGCGTGGGGGATGGAACTCAAGTTCTTGTGCTTGCAGCATTAAACACTACACATTACCAACTTGGCCATTTCCCGGCCTTCTGGGGCATTGTTTTATAAAGCGGAGAATTTTGAACCTAGACCAAGTAGAATCAAAACTGCAAAGGGCTCCTTGTCTGGCTCTCAACGTCACCCACCCGAGACCCTGGTCAGGCCTTCCCACCTGTGCTCCAGGCACCCCTCACTTGGAAGCAGCGCCAGCCATCAGCACACTTGCACATGCATCTGGCCCTAGCTCTTAGGCCTTCTGTCTGTGAGAAGGAGAGTGTCTTGTCCAGTTTGAGCCTGGTCCAAACGAACTTTTCTCCAAGTGGCTGAGGGAGGCATCTGCAAAGTCTCCAAGTTCCCCCTCCTCCCCTGTTCATTTTGAAATCACTTCAGACCTACAGGAAAGTTACAAAAATAATACAAAGAATTCCCAGTATGCTCTTTGCCCAGATTCTTTGAATGTTAACGTCTTACATAACCGCGGCACAACCATCAAAACTAGGAAATTACCACTGACGACTGTGTCCAATCCTCAGCCTGTATCTCAGCCTGGACTGCTGTTTCCCGTTTTCTGCCGGAAGAGAACCTTGTTCCTGCTTTAGAATTAAAAACTGTCATTGTTAGTGTCGTTATTATTGTCATTTTTACTTTTAATCGTTTTTTGAGAGAGGAGCTTCTGTAATGCAGGCTGTACTATGTAGCTCTGTAGTCAAGATGGTCTTGAACTTCTGATCACTTGTCTCTACTTCCTGAGTGTTGGGATTACATGTGTGCACCACCATGCCCAGTTTATATTGTGCTGGGATGGAGCCTAGAGTTTTGGGCATGCTATGCTGTCTTTGTCATCGTCGTTGTCATCATCATCATCGGCATCATCTCATAGTCATTGTCATCACCATTTTTTTGACAGGGTCTCACTATGTAGCCCTAACTGGCCAGGGACTTGTTATATAGACCCAGCTGGCCTTGAACTCATGGAGATCTGCATGTCATCAGACTTCTGAGAATAAAGACCTGTGTCACCAGGCTGGGCATTATTATTGATACTTTTTAAAAGTATAATGGCCAGTTGTTTTACAAAATGCATGCCCTTTTGGGTTTTACATGATGTCTCCTCTAGATTAACTAACTTGGCTTGTGCCTGGCTGGAGACAATGTGTTGTTCTTGCAGAGGACCCAAGTTTGGTTCCCAGCATCCACGTGGTGGCTAACAACCATCTGTAACTTCAGTTCCAGGGGATTTGAAGCCCTCTTCTGACCTCCTCGTGTATCAGGCATGTACATGGTGCATATACACATCCGTATGCAGGCAAAACACTACACATAAAATAGAAATAAGTAAATTGTAAAAAATTCAATATAGCTAGGTAGTGATGGCACATGTCTTTAATCCCAGCACTCAGGAGGCAGAGGCAGACAGAGCTCTGAGTTAGAGACCAGCCTGAGTTCCAGGACAGCTGGGGTTACACAAAGAAAGCTTGTCTTAAGAAAATTTAAAACAGAAGGAGAAGAAGAAAAAAGAGGAAGAAGAGGAGGAAGAGGAA